>NC_056560.1:2495253-2516048 GCF_013358625.1 Macadamia integrifolia | reverse complement strand
AAAAAAAAAAAAAAAAAAAAAAAAAAAAAAGAATAAAAACAAAAAAAACCTAACTCACTTTCATAGAAATCACGGTTGCACTTAGCATGAGCAACAAGCCTTTAAACCCCTAAGTTATCCTAGTGGACGATTTGTGTCTCGTGGGTGTTTGCAGTGAATATACACCCAAAATTCAGAATAAACAAATCCCAACCTTGGCTAAAGGTAAGGCTCATACCAATCCGGAGCAAAGATAATTTTTCTTACAAGGGACCCCCACACTTGAACATAATCATCTCATGAGTCAAATGTGATCTATGAGTGTTGTTAAGAGGATTCCACTACTAAAAAAAAAAAAAAACTGAATAGATAATTAATTTAAAATTATCAAAAGTCTTATTTTCTTTTTCAAAATTTTATAGTTTTGTTTTGACATGATTGAGTCCATCAATCCACTCTTTGTCTTTTCTCTTGTTATACCTTTCATAAACTAAAGAGAAATTGCTGTGCTATTTACTAGTTTCTAAGATTTTAACAGAATGCAACTATTATCAGAAGGCTTTTTTTTTTTCTTGGTAATAACTAAGAGGCATAAGACGATGCATGGTTGATTTTCAGTTCAAAATTTGATGCATGGTCAATCCAAGTCATTCCCTAAGTTTGCAAATTTAAGTGTGCCTCACTATAAAAGGCTTTTGGTTAAATAATGACTAATTTCTGACCTATTTGCTCTATGATGTATTCGCTAAACATTGATCATTAGCTTGTCATGTATTGGATTTTTTTTTTTTTGTAGTGATTCTAATTGTTGGATGTGATACAAAACTCATGGTTGCATTAGCTAGTATAATGTTTTTCATTCAATACTCATCACATGAGTCAAATGTGATCTATGAGTGTTGTTAAGAGGATTCCACTACTAAAAAAAAAAAAACTGAATCATCTCATGAAAAATGAAGAAAAAGTTAAATACCCCAACTGCCTAGTTATGTTTGGTAAAATGATAAGAAAGGAACATGTGTCAATTAACATCTCGAGTGTGAAACTAGCTAGCGCTTGCTCCTTTCTTTACATTTTACTAAAGGCATCTAGGCAGCACAGGGAAAATTACACCTGTGTTTTCAATAATTACACCCCTCCCCTACGTCTTAAAGATTCTAACATCAAGACTCATTCTATCAATGGCCGTTATGTCTTTTTAGGTCGTTGAGGTATCAATACTTGATCCCTGATTCCTAAGGTACAACATAAGATTTTGACCATTGAAGCAGCCAAGGGCATTGGTATCAATGACCGTTATGTTGGATCTATTAAGTGATGATTTCACCTAATAGTAAACCATTTAATGGCCAAAATACCCTTACTAGGTATTTACAAATTTCCTATCACTGATTCTCCACATATCCAATTTAATGTGTTGATATGCGCCTGAGCAACTATAAGATCTTTTTTTTTTTTCCTCTGAGGGTAGCAAAAATGTATTTGCAAAAAGACCTTTCATTTGATTGATCATATTCTTAATTTTCTCTCGCTTCTTTTTTTTTTTTTTTATTGATGGGTATCTAGGCTTTCGGTCTGATTAGTCCCGCGGGCCCATACTAACCCCACAACAATATGAACCGGGTCATACCAGGGTTGAATGAAAACCATTCAACTTTCACTAAAAACAGTAAAGAGCACTAAACACCCCGTATGAGTAGCCTAAGGTGTGTCTAGTAAGAGTCGAGCTCAGGACATCCGAATTTACTGCATCCAATTTTCTCTCGCTTAATTACTCTTCTTTGTTTATATTTCTCCCTATATCCATAAAGAGCATCGAAGATCATTTGGTACAAGCATCAAATTTATTTTCTTGCTTCATCGAGGCTCAAGAATATGATGACTGTTATGTATACGTGAATGTTATGAACCGATGATGTGGCAGGTTGGGTAGTTAGGAGTTGTTGTCTAAGAGAGAGATCTCAGATAAAGAGTTATATGAATATGTGTAGTAGTGGATTGTAGGTAGGAGACGTGGAGTATGGTAGTTATATGGGGGCGTGTTGCAAAAGATTGAGTCAAGTAATTATTAGTTACATTAGTTGGTAACTTTATGCATTTCAGTTACTTTGTATTTCCTATTTATTAAGATGAAAGAAAGAGTCAAACGTAGATTGAATCCCTATATTTTCTCTTTAGAGATAGATTGAGGGTAGCTCCCTCCCAGTTAGCTAAAACAGAGGTAGGCGACCTCCTAATTACGCAAAACCAATCCAAGAAATCCTTTTGTGTATTTTCTCTTCATGTCCGTATCAGTGATATAGCTGTCCAAAAAAGAAAAGGGAATGTATGAGATTCTGAGGCCGATACACAAAAAATAAAATAAGCTACCAATTTAACATGGAGTAGAGGTTTCAAGATTCCTTAAACCACAAAAGCTTTAGGTTCATTTCAAGATTCCTTAACGTGGTGGTAGAAAGAGTTAGGATCATTTCGATTTGAAGACTATTTTTGGTAGACGAATTGCTTTGGGGTTTGAAATTTCAAATTGTGGTTGTGGAACTGGTTTCAGATTTAGAGTTTATAAGAGACTTGAGAAAATAAAAGGAGATCATTATCTAATCATGCGAACTTTGTGGGCGTATTCTGTTTCTACAGCTGAGAATACGGCTACCAGATCTTTGGCTAATAATGGAATTGATGGCACTTCAGGTCATGCAAATCATCTTATGTTCCTCCACAGCTTCTCAACCGTACATCATTGTCAAGAGGCTTAATATTCTTAAACTCGCTCGCAGTGGTCATCTCATCCGGTTTATCTTATGGACTAAATTTGCTTTTGAGAAGTTGGATTCAATCTATGGTACATTCAAGAAGCCCTTGGAGATCACCGCGCCACCGCCTACCTACGCCATAAATTTGACGTAAGATCACACCCTGATCATCTTCTTTGGGTTTGATAGCCACATGGTTCTTGGGGATGTTAGGGTTGAAGATGAACAAATGAACACCAAACTAATATCGTTAAGGAGAGGAGATGTAATTGTTGAAAACACGTGTATAGATGTAATAAGGCCATAGTATGGGGGAGGGGGCTATAATTTTCCCTATCAAATATTAATAGGTGGATTGAGGACTTGAACCTTCTCCAGTGTAACCACTCCTTTCATTTCTTGGATCCTGATTAACAATTTAAGTGACCAAAAGTTATACGTTAATGATAGTTTTATATGTGCTTCCTTATGCTCTGGATATGCAGGGAGAGTTCAGAACTCAGAAGAGGAGTGCTCGAAGGACTTTCCCAGGCGAGGCGATTAAAGCTAGACAACACCAACATTTGGACTGATACAGAAGGACTAGTGAACATGATGTAGCAAGGAATCAAGGGCCATGAGAAGTTTGACCCTATCTAATGGACATTAAGGATCTTCTTGGGACAGGGCAAAGGTTTTAAATTAGAGAAAAGGTACAGATGTTTCGTTGATATAACACATCATTTAAGTGTTGTAACCAATGGGGTTGGTAGCCTAGTGGTGAAAATGCCCTCAATTCATCACCACTCAAGTCGGCTAGTAGCACTGCTCCCCGTACGGGGGCTTGTCCTAGGAGCTATGATCACTATAATGGAGCACCCTTTTTCATTACCAAAAAAAAAGTGTGTGTTGAATGATACATTACCTCATTTTATTAGTTAATTGTTAGAGTTTTAAGTTTCAAAACAACTAGTCTCTTCCTTTGTTCAAGTTCTTTGGTATTAGTAAAAACATGTGAGCTAAAGTTGACTATACATGTACTTTCTTATCAGTACATGTATAGTGTTAAGGGATACACTCATACATGTATATCATGCAAGGGACACACTTATACATATGGATACATACAAGGGACACACCTATACGTATGAATATATACAAGGGACACACCTATATGTACATATATTGACACCTATAGAGAATAGGTGTACCCTTTTTATGAAGGGACACATACCTGTACATACAGGTACCTGTAGACGTACAGGTACCTGTAGACGTACAGGTACGTTTGAGTCTATAAATACCCACTACCTACATGCCAAAAATTGATAACAAATCCAGAGAGCCATGTCTGTGTTTGTCTTGTACGTACACTCACAATAAATACGTTCAATTTTGTATTCCATTCTGTTTCTTCTTCTCTCTTCCTTCTCTTTAAGTTACTTAGTGTAGTTTACGGACTCCCTTTCTTAATCACATTAGGAGTGCTATCTTTGTGATTAGAGGGTGATTTTATCTTGGAGGTAAAAGAGTAGGTCGACCCTTTATGCGTAAATCAGGGGCTCTTTAACACCTTAAGGAAAGTATCTTATACGACTTCACCCTACTGTACCTGCGTATGGAACTTTTTGTTGCTTCAATTACTATACTCAATACAAGGACTACACCTCAAATGTTAGTATAATATTTACATTCATTTTAGAAAAAAAAAAATTAACACTTCATCCTTAATATTCTGAGACCAACAATCTTATGGTGTTAAATATCTTTGTGTTAGATATGGCTGACAAAGAAATACCCATTGAGGTTACTGATAAGGATGGATCAACTGAAGGTCTTCCTGCTAGAGAAATACTGCCAACTACTGGATTTACTGCATCTCAAACTACTCTTGGGGCAACTAATGTAGCAAATTCCATTCAACCTGAAATGGAAAAATTGAGAATCAATTCTGAATTTGATAATATCGCTCAGTTTGATGGAGAAAACTTTAAACGGTGGAAGCAAATGATGTTCTTTGCTCTCACCCAATTGGGAGTGGCTTTTGCATTATTTGAACCAAAACCAGGTCCAAGTGAGGATCCAGTTTTGGATGCAGAGAGGATTACTTGGGTACAAGCAGATTTTCAATGTAAGAATCGTATTCTTAATGCATTCTCCAATAATCTTTACAGTGTGTATCATTACTTGGACTATGCATCCATGATATGGAAGGCATTTTGTAGCAAATACACACTTGATGATGCAGGACAATGAAAATATGTGGTAGCTAATTTCCTTAATTTTCAAATGCAAGATGGTGAAAATATTTCTTCCCAAATAGATAAATTTCAAATATTAGTTGAAGATTTGTCTAAAGAGAATATTATATTTCCTGATGCATTTGTGACTGGATCACTACTTGAAAAACTTCCATCCTCTTTGAATACATTTAAATTAAATATGAAACATAGGAGGAATGAATGGACGTTTGAACAAGTGGTTATCAGAATTAAAATTGAGGAGAGGAACAAGGCTAAAGATAAAGAACAAAAATCCCTTGGATATACAAGACTCAAGGCTAATCTTGTTGAGACTAAGAAACAAGGTTCATTCAAGAGGACACTTCAAGTGAGAAAGGACAAAAACTTTAAGAAACCAAAGGTTATCTGTTTTGCTTGTGGTAAACCGGGACATTTCAAAAAGGATTGTCGCAACAAGAAGTTTTTGAAATCTGAAAAGGCGAAGGCAAATCTGATTGAAGAAAATATTTTTTCAGCAATGATTACTGAAGTGAATATGGTAGAAAAACCAACGGACTGGATCATTGATACTGGTGCTGCCAGACATATTTGTGAAGATTAGAGTTCCTTTAATAAGTATACTACCATCAATACTGGTGATAAAGTCTATATGGGTAATTCACAAACTTCAAGCGTCATTGGTAAAGGTGATATCATTTTAAAGTTCACTTGAAGGAATAAACTCATCTTGAACAATGTGCTCCATGTTCCAGAAATTCGTCGCAACTTAGTTTCTAGTCCTCTTCTTATCAAGGCAAGAATGAAGATGTCATTTGATTCTGACAAAGTTGTTATTCTTAAGAATGATGCTTATATTGGAAAAGGTTACCTCAATGAGGGCCTCTTTGTAATAAGCATTTGTGAAATTATGAATGAAAAATCTAGTAGTTTTTCAGTTTATTTGGTTGATTTTTATAATACTGGCATGATAGATTAGTTCATTGTAATTTTGCTTACATTGCAAAAACCTTTACATAAATGTCCTATTTGTGTTGAAGTAAAGTTCACTAAAAAACCTACTTGATTTAATACATAGTGATCTATGTAACTTTAAATCTATTGAGTCTAGACGTGGTAAGAAATATGTAGTAACTTTCATTAATGATTATTTTAGATTTACTAAGATTTACTTACTTTAGACTAAAGATGAAGTAGGAAATACTTTTATAATTTTTAAAACTGAGGTGGAAAATCAGTTAGGGAGAAAAATAAAAAAATTAAGAACTGTTAGAGGTTCTGAATATTATAGCCTTTCAAATTTTTGTGAAGAAAATGGTATAATACATGAAACTACAACTCTTTATCAACCAGAATCTAATGGGGTGGTTGAAAGAGAAAACAGAACTCTAAAAGAAATGATGAACTGCTTGCTAATAAATTCAGGATTACCTGATGACATGTGGGGAGAAGCAATTCAAACTGCTTGTTATATTTCAAATAGAGTACCTCATAAAAAGGCAGGTTTATAACCATATAAGTTATGGCTTAAGAGAAAATCAAATCTCAGACATTTAAGGATATTGGGTTGTTTGGCAAAAGTTGCAATACTAGAACCTAAAAAGAAGAAATTAGGGTCTAAAACTATTGATTGTGTTTTTATTGGATATGTTGTCCATCATTCTACATACAGGTTTTTAGTTATAAAAACTATAGAAGATGTGTTAGAAGAATATGATATAATAAAATCAAGAGATGCGGAATTTTTTTAGAATATTTTTCCCTTAAAATCTAATTTGATTGATAATCATGTTGGTTATAATAATCCCGATTTGAATAATGAAATATCAAATATAGATAATATTTTACCACAAAACCTTGATAAAAATCAATTAGGAAGTGTAAAAGACAAAAAAAAGCTAAATATCTAGGAGATGGGGCTTGTGTATATTATTGGCAAAGATCCTTTATCATATAAAGAAGCAAATACATCCCTAAATGCTATTTTTTGAAAAGAAGCAATCAAAAGTAAACTAGATTCAATCATTGCAAATCATACTTGGAAATTAGTGTATTTACCACAAGGTTCTAAAGGGTTAGAGACTAAGTGGATATTTCGAAAGAAATTAAAACCTAATGGAACCATTGACAAATATAAAACTAGACTTGTAGTCAAAGGTTTTAAACAAAAGAAAAATTATGACTATTTTGATACTTTTACTCCTGTGGCTAGAATAACAACTATAAGAACTATGTTAGTTGTGACTTCCATATATAATTTAGTTATACATCAAATGGATGTAAAAAGTGTTTTCCTAAATGGAGATTTAGAAGAAGAAATTTATATTAAACAACTAGAATGACGTATTGTATCAGGGCAAGAACAAAAAGTTTGTAAACTAGTGAAATCTTTATATGGACTGAAACAAGCCCCAAAACAATGGCATGAAAAGTTATCACAAATGGATTTCATGTAAATGAAGCCGATAGGTGCTTATATAGTAAATTTCATTTAGATAAAGATGTATTTATAATTCTATATGTAGATGATATGTTAATTTTTTGTACAAATTTAAACATTGTAAAACAGAATAAAAAACTCTTGATGTCTAACTTTGATACTAAAGATATGGGTGGAGTAGATATAATTCTTAATATAAAAGTTATAAAAAAGAATAATGAGATAATATTATCTCAGGCCCACTATGTAAAAAGTCTACTTAAAAAATATGGTTACTATGAAATAACACCAATTAAAATACATTTAAAAATTAGATGTCATTTACAAAAGAATCAGGGTGAACCAGTTTTACAAAAGAGATATTCTTAAATAATTGGTTCAGTTTCATATATTATAAATTGTACTAGACCTGACATAGCCTTAGCAGTTGGAAAGTTAAGTCAACACACTCATAACCCAATTAAAGAACATTGAAAGAAATTGAGTATCTATTAAGATATTTAAAGGGTACAATGAGTTATGGTTTATATTATAGTGGAAATCCAGCTGTCTTAGAAGGCTATTGTGATGCTAATTGGATATAAGATACAAATGAATCATTAGCAACAAGTGGATATGTATTCTCTTTAGAAGGTGGAGAGATTTCTTGGAAATCAGTAAAACAATCCTGTGGGACATGATCTACCATGGAAGCAGAATTTATTACTTTAGAAAAATTAGGAACTGAAGCTGAATGGCTAAGGAACTTGATGGCAGGTATACCATTATGAAAAAAAATCAATTCCTTCTATATTTATTCATTGTGATAATCAGGCTGCAATTGCTAAAATAAAAAACAAAGTATACAGTGTCAAGCAAAGATATATACGCTTATGACATAATCTCGTAAGGCAATATATAAGTGAATGAACAATAGCTATTGACCTTTTGAAATCAGAAAGCAATATTGTTGATATATTTACAAAGCCTTTATCTACAACTATAATTAATGAATTATCAAAGGGAATGAGCTTAAAGCCTGTTTCATAGATCAAGTGATGGATACCCAACCTATGTGAAGATGTCTAAATCCTGAAGTAGCTTCAATGGGTAAAAATGAAGTCACCAAATGATCTGTCAAGTACTACTAATTTAGCTCATTCTAGAATTATGGGGGTAGTAAAAGAAAGTAGTATCATTACAAGACAGAGGTTGAATAATAAACTTTTAATCAAGCTAAAACCCATAAATTGTGGGGGTGTATTAATTGTGATGCACATTATGGATTAACCTAAGTGGATGTAGGAGGTGAGACCGCCTACCGATGAGAATCTTAAAGCAAATTCTTTAAACATTCATGAGTCCAAGATAGGGGACATGGCCAGTAAAAATGTAGAAACTTTATAAAAGGGATGTCACGTTAAGTCGACTGATAGGATATGGATAATGAGCTTATCGGTTACACAGATGAATAAATGTTCAATAAGTCTGACTTAACCTGTATTCTGTAGCGAAGATCATTAGACCTAGTATAGATTCAAGTCTACAAGACACCTACAACGATGTATTCTATTATGTTTAATATACTAAGTAATTCTTTTCCTAGTCATTCTTGTTATTTTGAAACTTGTGGGGGATTGTTGGAGTTTTAAGTTTCAAAACAACTAATCTCTTCCTTTGTTCAAATTCTTTAGTATTAGTAAAAGTATGTGAGCTAAAGTTGACTATACATGTACTTACTTATCGGTACATGTGTAGTGTTAAGGAATACACCCATACATGTATATCATGCAAGGGGCACACCTATACATATAGATATATACAAGGGATACACCTATACGTATGGATACACACAAGGGACACACCTATATGTACATACATTGACACCTTTAGAGAATAGGTGCATCCTTCGTATGAAGGGATACATACCTGTACATACAGGTACCTGTAGACGTACAGGTACACCTGTTCACGTATGGGTACATTTGGGTCTATAAATACCCACTGTCTACATGCCAGAAATTGATAACAAATCCAGAGAGTCATGTCTATGTTTGTCTTGTACGCTCATAATAAATATGTTCAGTATTGTATTCCATTATGTTTCTTCTTCTCTCTTCCTTCTCTTTAAGTTACTTAGTATAGTTTACGGACTCCCTTTCTTAATCACATTGGGAGTGCTACCTTCGTGATTAGAGGATGATTTTATCTTGGATGCAAAAGAGCAGATCGACCCTTTATCCACAAATCAAGGGTTCTTTAACACCTTGAGGAAAGTATCTTATACGATTTCACCCTACTATATCTACGTACGGAACTTTCTGTTGCTTCAATTACTATACTCAATACAAGGACTACATCTCAAAGGTTAGTATAATATTTGTATTCATTTCAGGAAAAAAAAAAAAATTTAACACTGCCTCATTAATATTCTGAGACCAACAAATGCATATTTTAACTTTCTAATATGATTTGCCAAAATTTGGGAGATGGATAAAATACTGAATTATATATGGAATGACCTGTGGATTCCAAGGTACCTTCCTTTAAGGAACTCTATGTAGGGACTACTCCATCCCCAATCCACTCTTTGCAAGTTAAGTGATCTATTCGTTGGGAACGACTTGAATTCTAGTTTGCTGATCTTTTTTCTCCCCTCCATACAGTTAATGACATTTTGAAAATTCCATTGAACTATCAAACAAATGATTTTTGTGGTGCCATCTCTCTAAAATAGGAATTCTAACCATTAAATTGGCTGCTAAATTTCTCAATTCATATGAGAATACTAATCCCAGTGGATTATCTAATAGGTGTATTTGTTCATCTCTTTGCACACACTGATGAAGATACTTAAGGGAACTCCATACTCACCCTAAATTTAAGACATTTTTTTGGAGAGTTTGCTATGGTGGTTTCCCCATTAAGGATACCCTAGGGAAATGGATGCAAATTGACCATACCCGTGCTTTGTGCCAAAATCAATCTGAATCCATATGGCACATTTTTATCTCTTGTGAATTCACCAAATGGATTTGGGTTGCGAGTCTGTTGGGGTTACACATTGAACATCTCTCCGTTACCTGATTTCAGAATTTAGGTGTTGTACGTTTTTAATTCTAATTTAGTTCCGAAGAACAACCTTAATATTTTCTAATCTACTTCTATAATAATTTGTTATTTTATTTTTTTTGGTAAAAATTTGTTATTTTATTTGAAATCATAGGAATTCTATAATCTTTAAATATGATAAACGTAACCCTTTCAGAGTCCTTTCACCGACTCTATTGTGGCTTAATTGCCTAAATTATAAAATAACACCTCAAAGATTGAAACTATGGTACCAGACCTAATACCCCTTGGGCCAATGCCATATATTTCAAACCTTGACACGTACACCTTGATATGTGTCCCTGTTGCAAAACCAAGTCTTACTTTATGTGATTGGACACAATGTTTAATTTTTAAAGGAGAATATATCTCATTCAAAATTAACTATGTGATGACAAGGAATCCCACCGAAGCTTAGGGGTTCCTCCTCGTGGTGTAGGAAGCATAAGTGAAGTTTTGGTAAGTCATGAAAGTATGGACGAATCATGAAAATCTATACAATCGTTTTTGTATACCAAACATCCATATTGATGTTTATAACACTCTTCCTTCACTTTCCTTTTGGTTCAGGCCCACCAATAAAGTAGTTTTTTTTTTGGTCAACATTGCTTATAAGCCAATAGTTAGAAAACGTATTTTGGAGATGTTGACTCTGTTTCCTCCTCCGTTATGTAAGTTGTTTTTCTCTTTCTATAAAAAATTAAATTAAATTAAAAACCCTTCTTCCAACCTCTTTTAGAGAGATCATTTTTGTAATTTCCTCGCCCTTCTCCTCTCCTCCTCCTCAGCCTCTATTTGTTTCAAAATGGGAAAACCACCGTAGAGGATTGAAAGATTTTCGATCAAGGGATTTGGCATTGGTGGATGGATTGAGTAACCTAAAGTCAGAATAGAAGCAGCCCCTCGAAGTTGAATTGGGACAAACGAAACTAGAAGTGTTTAGTGATGGGGAAGGATGGTCAAAGAGATGGGGATGGGAAGGTGAGGTCCTTTTTCGAGAAGACAACAAACTCAATGGGTACTGAGAGGTTAATTCTCGACTTTTGAAATCCATCTACTGAGTTGTTCATTCTCCCGACTCTGAACTTCAACTTCTTTTTGCAACCCTAATGAAGAAGATGAAGAAAGTTCAGTCCTAGTTGAAGTTCTTTTTCACACCAAAGTAGTAATCATATATGGTGTTAACAAATGGTGTAGTGTACATTAGTCTCTCCCTCTCTTTTTCATCACACAAAAATAGGAGGCCAATGAGAAATGAAAGAAAGAGATAGATACAAGAAAGCACTAGCATATGCTACGTAGCCTGACAATACGTGTTCTTGTTATAGCAAACACCAAGAAATACAAAAATAAACAAAATCAGATCCACACAACACAGAGATTTAACGAGGTTCATACACCGATGTGATGTGCTACGTCATCAGGCGAAGAAGAAGATGTCTCACTATGCAGAAGAGAGATTATACCTAAGCAGTGAGAAAACTCGCCCTAAAACCCTAGCTCAAAAAATCCCCAAATTACACAATCATGTTTAACAAGACGATAGTACATTATATACTCCAAATCACAGGTTGACCCATCAGGTCACGGTCAATCCGACGAACCATACCGCACCCCATACGAAATCAATGTTGGGCTCTGGGCTTGAGCGTCTGGTTCCAATCACAGATCTCAAAAAATTTTCTATTCAGATCGTCACCAAAATATATCAAACGAGTCATTCTTCAAAACAAGTCAAGAACTCATGGTAAACTTAACAGTTCTTTCTCCCTAACAAACAGCCTCACAGGTCACACCTCCAATAAATTGTGCCACATGCAACAAGGTCGTGCCAGATGATGGCGCACCCTAGTGCCTCCGTATTATGTGCCAATAAAATACGATAGAATTTCTAATCACATGAAATGCATTTCTTATTTAAAAAAAAAAATCGATTGAAACTTTCATCGATCCTTTAAACAAATATAGAACCATACACGTACGTACGTTTGGATTAATGACAATTTTAAATTGATCTTTTGGTCTAACTGATAATCTATTGACATAAAACCAGACGCGGTTTCAAATAAATCCGTTTTGACTTGAACTGATCATTGATCTATTAATAATTTCTTACCATCGGACTTTTTCAATTCAAGTGATCTTTGATCTAATTAATATTCTCGTACCATTGGTTTTTTTCAACAATGTAGTCTTTGACTCTTGGTTCTTCTGTTACAACTTGGATCCATTAGAATGTAAATTCTTTAGGTAACCCCACTCATCTTGCCTAAGGTGAAGCGTGGGGGGAGAATAAAGAAGGAAAGAGAAAAGAACGTTACCTGGTCGTGTGCTCTTGTGTCTAGACCACTTTTAGTTAAAATACGTTTTAAACGCGTTTAAAACACAATTACGTTTTTTTGCCGTTTAAAATGCGTTTTCCCGTATGCTATTATACAATACGAAAAAAAAAACAGAAACGACAAAAGAATCCGTTTTAAACTCGTTTTAAACGGCCATTTTAATTGCGTATCCGTTTTTTAAGGATAAAATAGGAATTTTATTAAAAAAATTAATTAATTAATTTAAAAAAAAAAAAAACTATTAGTAAAAGCGAAAAGTGAAGACAATATGGTACTTGGTTTTTAACTTCCATACTATTTATAGGGAAAAAATCTCATCTTCTTATAGCCCATTGAGTAAGGAGAAACTAAAGCTAGCAACATCTCATTTTCTTGTAGCCCATTGGGCTATTTTATCTTGGGACTCCCAGAGCTTTTGGAACATTAAATGCATGTATACATGTAATAATCTCTCAAATTGCATGAGTATACTACCGTTTTTTTGAAAACTACACGTTTAATACTCGTACCGTTCGTTTTCGTCCGTTTGCCATTTTCTGTTTTTGACATTTTTTTGATTGTACCATTCATCGTTTTTATCTGTTTAAAACCTGTACCTTACGTTTCTTTTTTTTGTCGTTCCCATTTTAACTAACAATGGTCTAGACATGGGGATGGCGGACGAACTATCTTGCCCTTCATTATTAGATGTTTGGATACATATTTCCATTGATTTTTGTGTTGCCCAAGGGGTTACACAACCAGGTAACGTCTCTCTCTAAAAAAATTATATAAGAACCATATTCATTTGCATTCTCCACATCTAGACACATGAGGCAGGCTGTGAAAAACACCCTTGCCCGACGGCCCGCCCCATGTGTCTAATGCAGGAGAATGCAAGCAAATAGGGTTCTCTAGCCCAATTATATATAAGAAAAAGGACAAGAGATTGTTGTTTAGTCGCGTGGTTCCTTCGCTAATTATGGGGCCAGACAAGTATAGAATCTTCCACATTTATGAGATTTTTTAATTCATAAGGGTAGAATGTTAATTTCGCTTACTCTTGTGTTTAGACGCGGTGAATCTCTTTCTTTTTCCCATAAAAGAAGAGGATTCTAGCTAACAACATCTAACATGGAATCATGTATCGGTATTGGATCGGCCGTATTGGATCAGTATCGGCTGAGACCGATCCTGAGATGGGTATTGGTATCGTCCTGGGCATCGGATACAGATCCGGATCGACCGATCCGACCCGATTCGTTAAAAAAATATTTTTTTTAAACGACGAACAGAGAAGAGAGAGAGAGAGAGAGAGAGACTCGTCTTCGGTTTACTGAACCCCCTTTTCGATGGAACGCCGTGGCAAAATTGCCCTTCTCTCCGGCTGGATTGTTCAGAAGATGAGCCACCGTGGTCTTCCTAGCAATGATCAACTGATTGTTCCATGGTCTTCTTGTATTTCTTGTGTTTGATTAGCATTCGTATCAATTTGCAGAAATTTCTTGGGTTTTCGCCTCCGAGTGGGGCTCCCGGTGCTGGGTTGTTTCCGATGCCAGATCCAAAGATCAATTGATTTGGTTTTGCAGACGGTGGGGAAAAGGGAGAAAGGGGTTTATTTTGCTGGGAAGCAGCTCGAAGATGGCCGTACTCTCGCCGACTACAATATCCAGAAAGAATCAACGTTGCGCTGGAAAGAGAATCCAAGGGATTCCTCACCTGAGACCTGTTGAATACAAGAGATCTAGATTACCCAGGAATTGCAGGACTGTAAACCGACCATATGGTGCAATGTTATCTGGGACTGCGGTCAGGTAGAGAATCATTCGAGCCTTCTTGGTGGAAGAGCAAAAGATTGTGAAGAAGGTATTGAAGATCCAAAAGGCCAAACAAAAGCAAGCCCTCAAAACTTGAAATCGTCTGTAATTCCGATCTCGTACAATTCCTTGTAATACCACATTCAGGGGTGACACGTGTATTGATATCAATACAATGGTCCAGATATGGTACAACTAATAAAATATTAAATAATTGAAGAGGCATTTAAATCAGATCTAGATCATTGTATTAATATCAATACATGTGTCACCCCTTGAAGGTGGTATTACACGGAATTATACGAGATCGGAATTGCAGACGATTTTTTTTCCAAAAGCTGAAATGTGTGAAAAGAAAAAAAATTGAAGAAATGATTTTTAGTGAGTTTATTGGTTGAGGTGTTGTGCCGTCCTCTACCATACTTGTTTTCAGATATTTGATTTAAATAAAAAATTGGCCGATCCAGGAAAACTGTACAAGTTCCCATCCTTATCGATATCGATCCATATCATATCGATATCAGCTATGACCGATACCAATACCAATAACTAAATCAGTGGAATTGAGCCAAAAAAAACCTATAATGTTTTTTTACTTTTTCTTAGAAGAGCAGGTCCAATCGATTCAGGTTCAATTTCAAACCAAATTAAACCAGACCCTGACCCAGGTCCAGCTTTATTGCACCATCGGGGGTAGCAATTAGCATGCTACGCAATCTCCATAAAAACAAGTTCGCACAATCCTGAATAGTCTATATAAATGCCACGTGGAAATTATATGCACCATGGAACCTGTCTAAGAATCAGTCGCTTCTCACTCAAACATCGCCAAGATCGATTGGAATCATGTTTTAGATATCGTGTAACGGGGATAGATATCGTGTATCTAGATCGGATTGAATTAAGGATGGTATAGATTAGTATTGGACATATCAGACAGTTTTACCATCAAAGATACTGGTATCATGGGTTATTCTAACCATTATACCCTGTATCCATTCTGTGCACCAATCAAGTATCATTATTGGTGTCAGCCGATATTGATACAGTTCTCCCGATACAGCCGATCCAAAGCCATATCCAAAACCATGATTGGAATTGGCCGAGTCAATTCAGGATCAATTTGTGTATCCGCAGAATCTGACCCGGTCTCGAATACGAATTCTTAATTCTTGACTAGTCAAGAAAGACTTCTAGTTCTAGGCTTCTAGGAATGAACGCCTAGAGAATCATTTTTCATTTTAAAAGGAGAATCTCAAATAAACCGTTCACCTATGGGAAAACGTGGCAGAATCTCGGTGGAGGCCGTCTTGTTTAGTTTGTCCCACCTGAACGGGAGGCCCTTAAAATCAGTTTCCTCTTTCCAATTTTTATCAGAATTTTACAAGAAAACAAATTCTCTCTCTTCGCTTTCTCCGCTACCCCTTTTCTTTATATTTGATGCCATCTTTGCCTCAACTAACCACTTCCCAACCATCTACTCACCTCACCACACTCTTTGAATGCTACCATTCCTTCACTCCCCCCTTTTAAATACCACAAGCCCCATCTACCCCTTCTTCCTTGTCCAACCCAAACCCACCTTCTACTCCTCCTCCCTCTCTCTCTCTCTAAGAGACTCTGAGTGAGAATATGGCACCAGTTGCGTTCGATGACTACGCCTCACTATCAAGAACCGTGTGTGTTATGGACGCTTCAGGTCCCCTTGGTTCTTCCCTTGTGGATCGTCTTCTCCAAACAGGCTACACCGTACATGCTGCCCTTCAAAACCATGGTGGGTCATCTCCTCCACCAATACCATCTTCTCTTCAACTCTGCTTTTTTTCGGTTATTTGGTTTGTTAATTTTTCGGGGTTTTGTTTCTCTTCTTCTCAACAGGTGATTCACAAGATTTGAAGAGACTTTGCGTTGACAACAACAAGAACCTCAAAGTCTTCCATTCAGATCCCTTCGATTACCAGAGCTTAATGGATGCCTTGAAGGGTTGTTCTGGCTTGTTCTACACCTTCGAACCTCCACAAGACCAACCCACCTTCGATGTATGTTAATGGCTCCTTTCTGCTTCTTCTTCTCTTCTCTTCTCTCTTCCCAACATGAATGAACCAAAAATAAAGGTTGCAGAGGAACACAAGAAACCCCCTTTTTTTCTCCACAAGTAATATATTTTCCCCACTAAAAATATAAACCATATTCATTTTGCCACGTGTCTTTAACTGCTAAAATAGAAATGTAAAGGGTTTCAACTTTCAATACTGAAACCTGCAATCTAAGGAGATGGAAGCTATCTGGGACAAGGAAGAAGGGATTTGAGTTGTCAATTACTAAAATACCCTCATGTTGTGCTAGATCTTCAAATGAGCTGAGGTTAATTCTGTGATGTGAAATTTGTTTGTTGCAGGAATTTATGGCGGACGTGGAAGTGAGAGCAGCGCACAATGTGCTGGAGGCGTGCGCACAGACTGACACGATAGATAAAGTCGTGTTTACGTCGTCAGTAACGGCCGTTATCTGGACAGAAGACAGAAAGTCAACCTCTGACTTTGACGAGAGGAACTGGAGCGACGTCAACTTCTGTAAAAAATTCAAGGTACACGGAAAGGGCATTTTGGTCCTTATAAACACTACCACTACATCGTAAACTCAGATTTCTTGCCCTTATTGTGATAGTTATTTACGAGGTTACCCTTAATGTAATAGTTATGGCACGCATTATCTAAGACGCTAGCGGAGAAGACGGCTTGGGCTTTGGCGATGGACCGCGGGCTTAGCATGGTGAGCGTAAACGCTGGGCTTCTATTGGGTCCTGAGCTATCGATCACGAATCCATATCTGAAAGGAGCGGCTGAGATGTACGAAGATGGAGTGATGGTGACGGTTGACCTAAAATTCCTTGTGGACGCTCATATCTGCGTTTTCGAAGACGTATCAAGTTACGGCCGTTATCTTTGCTTCAACCACGTCATCAATAGACCCGAAGACGCCGTGAAGTTGGCCCAAATGCTAACGCCCGCCTCTGCTTCCGCACCTGAAAGGTCAGTATGAGTGATAATTTCGTCTTTTCGTATAAGTCTAAATTGGTTAGCTGTACACGTTTGAATTAATGGCGTGTCACTTTTTTGCATTAATGAGGACGGTTGATAGTTAAGATGACGTGGTATTTTATCAATCCTGAATCGTCGGATTGGCATCTTATTTTTATTTCTTTTTTCAGTTGCGAGGAATCCAGGATTTTCGAGCAGAGGATAAGTAATAAGAAGTTGAACAAACTGATGGTGGAATTCAGAAGTAAGAGTATCATGGAGTGATGAGAAAATCTGACCGTCCAAGAAATGAACGGCTGGGAAGATGAAACGTCACCAACCTGGGCCCGCAATTATTCAAGAAATTGTATTAAATTTTGTAAACATTATTATTATTACTATTACTGTTATGGGATACATGGGGTTCGCCCTTAATTAAATAAAACCACTGGGGCTGCAAATGCAATGTATATGAAGTTAGTGTACATGCATATGTGTCTTTTTTGGTGAGAGAGAGTGGTTTATTCATCAGAGCAATTTCTCTGATCATCCTCCTTTCCCTTCTTCTTGTATGTATTGACTTTTTCACAGATCAAATGATTTGAGGAGAAGATGCTAACAATGAATTTTCTCAACCATTAGATTGGAATCCAACTAACAACTTAGGTCATTTTGGTCAATTCTGAATTAACAAACTAATTTTAACATCTCCCAGAGAAATGCTTTCTCTAGCTCTACAAAAGGGTTCTTATTCATATTTGCAGTGAGTTTGATACATGGTATGAAGGTTTAAGAGTACATAATTGGACATGGAATTGGCCTCTTTTGATTTTGATTCGAATTGATTAAAATCTAAAAAATAGAATCATGAAGCAAAGATTTTCACAGATCTATGATTTTTTTGAGTTCTTTATTCAAAAGTCTTATAGATCATATTGTCAGAAATAAGATTATTTTTTTATTTTTTATTTTTCAAAAGAATATGAAAAACATACAAAATTGAATATCTAAATATATTCTTTTTTTTTTTTGATATATAGGGTGTTCGGATCTTTGACCCGACTAGTCCTTAAGGTCACTGTGATACCGCTTACACAGGACTAGATCAGTTCGAGACGGAAACTCTTGTGCGGTTGCCCCAAGAAATTAAGTTGTTGTGCGGTTGCCCCAAGAAATTAAGTGCAGCAATGAAGGTTTCTAATATATTCATGGTCAGCACAAAAGAGAAAGTTTGGAAATCAGGAATAATCAAAATTGGGATTGATCAATTCCATCAATTCTAATATATTTCTTTGAATCATATACACCTATTGATGTTTGGATTAGGTTTTTATGTATCAGTCTTGGCTGATACTGGATCAGTAAACAATATGAACATGCTATGAGCAAAGGGTATAATTATAAAAATATGATATCAAATTATTTATAGGGTTAAATTTATACCATTGATCTCATGGTGGACATATGGAGTACCAAACAACTACAGCTCATAGATGATCTCTACATTCCACAACATTGCTTAGGTCAATCTTTTAATAATGAACTAACATATTAATTGATAGATGACCTAATTGAATGTTAACAGAAGTGATTTTGTACTATGACCTTATGGTGGACATGTCATATATCATAGATGGTCTCTAGAGTCCACTTATGGCTTAGGATAATCCGTCAAAATGAATTAACAAATTAATTAGCC
The DNA here is from genome assembly GCF_013358625.1 of Macadamia integrifolia. Taxonomy (NCBI): domain Eukaryota; kingdom Viridiplantae; phylum Streptophyta; class Magnoliopsida; order Proteales; family Proteaceae; genus Macadamia; species Macadamia integrifolia. The sequence continues at coordinate 2,496,710 of NC_056560.1, read as the reverse complement.
TCTTCAACGAAATTCATTCCAAAGGTTAGCAATATGTAGATTCCACTACATTGCTTAGGTCATGTTGTCAATAATGAGTTCACAAGTTAAGTTAAATATGTATTCCACTAAGTTTACATTCATTGAGCTAGACTCTTATTATTTTTTAAATAAGTAAGTTAATTTGGTTTAATGCCACAAAGACTAGAAGGAAATATTCCACAAAGTCAAATTCATACTCATATTATCTTATGGTGGATGTATGGAATATTATAAAAGCCAAATCATATCTGATCCTAAGGGTGTCAAAACTTAGCCAGAATTAATAAGATCAATCTGAATCAAAATTGATATGAGCTTATCAAATCATGTTTTGGGCTGAGGTTTTGTAAAATCGAAATCAAATCGGACTGCATTGAAATCAATACACTGAACAGAACTTCAAAATCAGACCAAATCCGATAAGAAATCAATTTCAACCCAAAATTTATTTAAAAAAAACACACGTACATTTACTTTCATACTTTTAATATATTTATATGCTAAATCAAAATCAAACTGAAATCAATGCATCCTTATTAATTCATTCTCACATTAAAATCAGTCCAAGCCGACCGATTGACACCCTTGCTGATCTCAATGAGGCTTACAACATTGCTTAGGACATGAATGTACATTTTTTTTTTATCTCATATATGATGGTCATACAGATCAATATATAATATAATACAAGTCATCAAGATCATAAACCTAAGAGAATATAGACCACATCAGGGTTTAGGTCATGTTGTTAATTTATTATCAATAAATTGATTATTCTGTTACATTTTACCTAATAAAGTAACTAAAGTCTGCAAGTACATGAATAAATTGATTATTAATATCTCTCATCCCTAGAGTTCAATTAGCATTGTTGAGGTCAAATTTTCAGTAATGTAGTAACAATTAAGTATCTCCCTCCTCTGTGTTGAAGTTTCCGTCCAATAAAATAAAGTTTTCACATGAGCATATTTAAACTCATTTATCTCATGGTCGACATATGAAATATAAATATATCCCATACAAGTTGAGATCATATAGAATTCTTAGATGCCATAAAATTATTAAATTAATTGTCAAAAATGAATAAATTAACAAAAACCTCGTTTCTAAAGTCAAGGAAAAGGTTGGGAACACTAGCGTTGTGTCCGGCCAGCACTGTACGTGTCTGTCTCTCTGCTCCCTTGGAGATGTCCCCCTTACCCTTCCCATCTTAGTCTGTACAATGTGTGAACCATTAGTTCCAGGAAAGATAACGACGTGCCCAACTTAAGAAGTTTACATATGTTCAGAGTTTATATGTATATTCATTGTTATTCTTATGGTGGATAAAAGGAAAATCATACAAGTTGAGGTCATGGATGATCCTTGGGCCTATTTCGAGAATCTAGATCCTCTTCAATTGCGGTGCATGCATCCAATGATTGATTTTTTTTTTT
>NC_056560.1:2480550-2495233 GCF_013358625.1 Macadamia integrifolia | reverse complement strand
TTTTTTTTTTTTTTTTGCTAATGATGGATATCCAGACCGAAGGTCTGACTAGTCCCGTGGGCCTATACTGACCCTATAATCGCATGAATTGGGTTATATCAAGGTTGAATGAGAATTATTTAACTTTCATTGAGAGTAATAAAGAGTATTAAACACCCCGTGTGAATGACCCAAGGTATGTCTAATAGAAGTTAAATTTAAAATATCTAAGTTTATGACTCATACTAAGGTCGTTGCTCACCAACTACCATACCCCTTTGAGTTGCATCCAATGAATGAAGGCTGATAAACACAATATATTAAAAAACCCTAAAGGAGTTGTTTGCAATGATTTGACATGTGAGCCTAATCAAAGTTGAGCAGGTGGCCCTGGGACTGGAGGATCCAAAAAAGTGTTTGACATTCTCCGTTTAAAGATAAGCCTATGTTGCTAGCTGGAGATTTTGAATGACAATTCTGCCTTGCATTTCTAACGCTTCCCATGCATATATACATAGCCTACCCTTCTTCACCAACCTGTCCACCCTACTTAGGCTACTAGCCATCCATTTCCTGTAATCCCCATAGGCAGCACCTCTTTGCAACAACTACCACTTTCCCTTTCCTATCAAAAATGCGAAATTGGATGCATGCACCATTAGTCTGTGGGATCAAATCATGTTTTCACCTAAAAGAGTTTCAGTGCTACTAGTCAATTGCCCATCTTACATATTCCCTAAAGTGGGGAAAAGTGAATCAAACAAACGAGCTCAAATCTAAAAATCTAATCCCCACATAATTATAATTTTATTCCATTTACATATGCCAATTACAAATATAACCCTAATAATAATCAGGCTAAGAGAATCTATCCGCCGTTTGCATGACCACTTTGCCAACGCTTAGACCAATGGAAAGTTGTGCGAAGGCAATTTTAATTCATGAGGCAGTAGGGCAATGTAGTCTTTCACGTCTACCTGTGTTTAAACATAGAAACATGCAAGGGGGTAGCGTTCTTTTTCCCTACTAATTGTATGGACCAGCAAAAATACAAAACATAAAAAACTCAATGATCTCCACATTGGCTTGGATTATGCAAGTCAACCTGAAAAAGACGGGTGATGTTTTCAATTCTCCAAACTCCGTCATCATCTCCGTTTGTCTTTCATATTAAGGGTGTTAATCGATTTGATTTCGGTGTAGACGGTTCAATTCGGTTTGGTGCAAGATTTTTAAGTAAAATCAAAACCGAATCATTTAATAAACGGTTTCATATATTAAAACCGAACCATTTATAAATGGTTTCGGTTTTAAAACGGTTTTCTTATGTTTTCTAATTTTTTTATCCAAACAACTTCTTTACCTTTAAAATTTTTTAGTGAAATTGATGTAAATTGTAACATTGAATTGAATTGTTTATTGTTATATGCTTTTTTTAATAGTTGTTTAATGTAAACTTAATTTTTTTTACTGAAATGTAAATAAACTTAAAATTGAATGACTTAAACTTACAACATATATGTTAATCGATTTAACGGTTTATTTAAAAGTCTACCAACGGTTATAACTTTAAAACCAAAACTGAATCACGGTTTCAATTTTAAAACTAAAACCAAACCAATTAATAAACGGTTTCATTGTTTCGGTGTAAACAGTTCAGTTTAATTTCGGTAAACGGTTTTGGTTTCAAATTCATATCCTTATTCCATACCCAACTAGCTTTGCCCAAACCCCACCTAGGGCGCCTTTGCCTGCTCTGTCACACCCCACTCCTTGAGGTCTCGGAGATGTGATTCAAATGCTTACCATCATCTTACATGACCTGCCAAGATCTCAAAAGCAGTACTTTACACTCACAATCCAACAAGAATCATACTAAAATCAGATGCAACGGAATAAAAATATAATAAGTGATCCTTGTCATGGGGAAGACTATGGTATGATAAAGTTATTACAATAACAAGTTTATTTTCGACTTAAATATCAAAATGTACATGATAATATTTCACAAGTATAATCATTTAAAAACACACAAAAAATGACAATGGGTAGCATCAATCCCCCATTCATGGTCCACTATAAGCATAGTCATCATAAGCACAATCCTCACCGTGCTCATCAGCTTCTGGACTCCACCAATCCCCACTATACTCGATCATGGATAAAGAGGTGTCACTAGTCATCGGTATCACCATACATGTATCATCATCTAAAAAGGGACACACGTGGTGTGACCTTCACTAAGCTCAGTGGGGGATGGGGAACATGTAAGTAAACACATATAGTGCATGGTGCAGTTTTCATTTTATTATCCACCAGCAAATAACTAAGTATATGAGGTATAATGCTATTGCAACATATTAAGCAATATCCCTAGTCTCGAAAATCCTTCATCGATCACCTAGTGATACAAACCCTAGTTGCAATTAGAAATTTGTTGGTCTTGAAATGTGTCATTGGATATCCAGTAAACCCCTGATATCCCCTGACACTATGGTCCCAAAAATCACACATCAGTCATCGGGGCTTGGTCTTCCTCTGGCAAAAATCACATTGTATCACGAAAGTGATATTTCAGAAAATCTCATCAGAGTTACCACTATGGGTTATTTAACGCCTATTCCCCTGTTAGCAATGGGTCGTAGCACAGGGTAATTCATCATAATCATATGTAATATATATGACTTTTCATAATGATACAGTTCGTATGTCAAATATGGTATCAAAATCGACCTCAACCACACTGTAACTCATTTTCAAGCTTAGATCTAATGTGCACAATGGATGATAATTAAAGCTATGTGTCGATCACGGTATTGGAATCCCCTCGGTAACACCGGGTCCTATTCATTCACACATAACAATCACAAAAACAATTGAAAATGAGAACAATTGAAAATCAATAATAATTAAGCATACATGAGGTTATTAATTTAAATGCATGTATGTAATTGCATGCATCAATTCTATAATTTGCAAACACTCCAGAGAAGAAGTTAGACCACCCACACACCTTGTTTGTTGACTTGGTGTAGTTAAACCTGGAATCAATCACCTCAAAATACCCCAATAGGCTTCACTGAGAAATGATTGTCTCTATCTTAATTATAAGCATGATGAGTGCTAAAATGTATCTTAAACGGTCCCCAAAAAGTTTCAAAACTGGTTTTGAGAACAGTTCAACAGGGTTCACCGGTAGATGTCACTGGTAGATGGGATCAACTGTTCAATTTTATTTCTCAAACCATTACTAGTAGATATTTGATCTTCCAATGGTACAAACAGAGACTTAATTTTGGTCAGTTCATCCATCGATAGATTAGCACTGGTTGATGGTTGATCTACCAGGTTCTTCACTTCATAACTGAACCACCTCGGATCCTATAGCCATGTTTGGTTCTGTGCAGCTTGTAGAGGGTCACCCTAGTTCTCATTAAAGTCTAGTTGATCGTGATTCTCTGGGTCAATAAGGAGTTCCATCGATTCTTCGACCGAAATTTTAGAACCCAAGTTGAGCTAAAAATGTCTCTAGAGCTTGGAAAACACTACTTGAAGTATGGGGTCGTGCAATGCATACTACCCTAGTTGACTATGGTCACCGGGGTTGAGGTGTACCTCACCAACCCGAAAAAACCCCAAAACCTAGGTCTGCCCAAAGCCAAAAATAGAGGAAAGAGGTAGGGGAGCTCCCTTACTTGAGGAAATGTCGACAGTTAATGGTGAGGTGTCTCCTTTTCTTCTTCTCCTTATTTTCTTCCTTTCTCTCCCTCTCCCACGTTTTTACGGATGAGTAAATGGGTTTCTAAAACCTACTTTCTATTTATAGTGTCAACCCATTCGGGCTTATTTGCCTGCCCAATGAGGTTTTTCCCAAATAACAACGCATTTGTCGGGCCACATGGGTCCACCACCTTGACCTCACAAGGTCTATGAGGGGAGTAAGTGGATCCCATGTTGTGTGGGGACAAGGGTAGAAAAGTCACTTCTCGTACAACAAGTTTTACGCAAATAATGCAATTTGGGACTGACAAATCCACCAATAGATCACTGATCAACCAATGGGATCTACCAGTGACCAGTTTTCTGTTGTTGTACTTAGTTCTTTTCCAGCCCATGTGCCTATATTTATATTGGCTTCCTAGGGTTTATGCATGGTTAAATGGTGGAGTCTTAATATGCATACAAGGTCTGAACAAGGGGGTTTTGGTCACTTACCACCAAACCCTAGCAAATTTGAAACCCTTTCAATTATTTTTGCAACATTTGCCCTGGCAGGAGGGGTCATCCCTTCCCTCCAAACAGTAAATTAAGATTGTCCACAAATCACGAGTATTGACACTTTCCGGTGCATCATCTATCATTAAGAGTTTAAATTAGACCGAATTTGGATACGAGTGTAACATGCCTACCATACTCAAACCGGCATGACTCACAACCCCACCTAAGGTGTCCAATACAGTTAATTGTCACACAATATGATGTGGTTCCACCTCTACTATCATTATAACCCACTCCGAGGGATCATTGTCACTCCCCAAATCGAAGCGAAAGGAATCTGTTTCTTTTTAACTTGCACTTATTTGTTGTTTGAACCAACTGCACTCTCTGTTGTCCACTTGTATCTTTTTACCTGAGTTGCAACAATATCTCCATCTATTTCAATACTCCTTGCAAATCTATAGAGATAATGATTAGAAATTCACTATTACTAATTGAAGGTTTGAAATATATTTCCCTTTAATATAACATCCGTCCATCTTATTAATGCCATAGATGAGGGAATTCATTTTTCATAGTGGTTTGAAGAAAACCACCTCATTTTCATTTTTTTTAGGAAGTGTGCAAATCTTTACCAGCTGCAAATTTTATTTTATATTTTTATTTTGAGGAAAAAGACTTTAAAATGATAGACCATAGGCAAAACATTATGTGAATCTTATCTAAAATGGTAAAATAGGCGAGGAAGTAAAATTTATATGAAATTGGAGTGTCAATATGAGAATGTTCTTATATGTCCTTTGTTCATAGATTTAAAATTTATTAAATGAAGAAAGAGAAAATTGATTCTAAACTTACAAACCAAAATCGTTATTGTACTGTAACGTGATCCGCTCTCATTTAAAATAGCCATGATGATTTTGATCCAACTATCTTTTCCCGCAAGGCAAGCCATGATCGATAGAATGATGCAAAGTCAAACCTCTATTGGTCCCTTGGAACTAAGGATTTATTGTCTATGAGTTTCATTATTATTGTCATTGTATTTTGGTTAAAGGGGACGCGCTAGTACAGGGATCAGGTCTATCATTTAATGACTTTAGGGCTTGCTTAGGCCTAGTTATTAAATAAAGACAGCTAGGTGACCCTCTACAAGGGTGGGGCTGCCCCAGTTCAGGTTTAATGCTTAGAGCTGTCAAAGCAACATAACAGCTGGGAGCCCGTGAGAGAGAAAGACAAAGCACCCATGAGAAGTGTCCCAGAGACCAGGCTAATAAAATCCTTGGGTGCTGATGAAGTAACTGCCCTTCTACTTTGCCTCACAAGTCAGCCTCACAAATCAAAAGAAGGGTTAAGTGGGGAATTCCCAATTGCCCAATATTGATGGTATTCTTTAAAGTTTGCTTCTGAGAGAAGAACAGATAGGTGTAGGCTATTGTGATTTGAAACATGGGAATTAATGTGAATATATATATCTTCAATGTGGAAAGGGACGACCCTTCATTCACCTCCGAAAATTTTAAAGGCTTTGTTGTTCCTTCTTTAAAAGGGCTTAGGGGATGTATCACTGGTGGGTGATGAGACCTATAAACAGATACAGTGTTTAAGAAAGGATGGTCAACATAATTGGTAAGCAATGAACTTGGTATGAGTCGTAAATTTGGACGTCTTAAGTTCGACTCCCATTAGGTACATTTTGGGCCACTCACACGGGGTGTTTAGTGCTCTTCACTGCTTTTAATAAAAGTTGTATAGTCCTCATTCAACCCCGATATGACTTGGTCCATACGGTTGTAGGGTCAATATGGGCCCGCGGGACTAGTCAGGCCGAAAGCCTGGATACCCGACATTAGCAAAAAAAAAAAATAGAAAGGATGGTCAAAACTTCTTAAAGTGTGAAAATCATCTGCAGCCACAGCACTGGTGCAATGAGTATTGGGTGGCTGGGAATCCCTTGTGGTGTGTGCCCAGTCATCCGATGTTCACCCTCACTTCTCTCTGCAGAGGATGTCCATCTCTCTCTTTCCTTGCTTGAAATAATCCCTCTAGCCCTCCTGTATGATACCTCATCCAGTGCCCCTCCATTCGTGTTGTCCGCTAGCTAATGGTATACCGATGGTATAGCTATCCTTCTCCCAATATATCATAAGCTAGCATTGCCTGCGTTTGAGTTTCAGTTTGATAATTGTATAGCTAATTTAAATCATGTCCTCTCTCTCCAATGGTCAAAATAACCACATTGTCTCCTTTGATAGGTTTATCAAAGCATGATAATGAGAATGTGTTTTTCCCTTTCATTGATGTATCTTTTGGGATTGTCCTGAATGACACCTTTATAGGTGTACATCATCATTGTCTCGCACTCTTTAGTACATGTGGTGAAATGACAGGTTTTATCCGAGAATAACAGGCAAAAATATAATATTACAAATCATTTGACAATGCAGGAGGTGCCAATAAAAATCTGATATCTAAAATATTGAAACAATGACATAAGTTGAAAATATCGAAATAGCATAAAAAACTGCTACAATAATACAACTTGATCTATTGGGGTTATGATTTCTTGTATTCTGCCGCTTGCATAAGTGAGCCGATTCCGAAGGGCTGGATTTTACTGACATCATTAGTCTTGCTAGGTAGTCGATGGTTGCCAACATCATTAGTCTTGGAGACTGGGCCCCCGTCTTCCCCTACCCAAATTTTTTTCCCTTAGCAAACATTTGAAATCAGCTCACTTATGCAAGTGACGGAATTCGAAACATTATACCCTGTTTGTATATTTAGGTACATTACCTATAAAGGGTTTCGCTATATGTTTGGAGCGAGGGTTATTTCTTTGTATTCAATATGAAGAGGTGTGAGGACGACTTGTTGTAAACCTATTATCCATTAATAGTGAAACAGGTCTTATGACTCGCATTTCACCGTAGATATAGATGATCTTTTTGAACCGCATAAATCTTCGTGTTCACATTGTATGTTTTTGTTTGCGATTCCATTCTTTTCTGCATCATTTTAGGTTCTTGTCTTTTACATGATCAACTTGTCCTTTGAATTCTATCATGTATTTGCTATGCGTGAAGTCTTTGATGGACTTGCACTTGACTAACTCAATATTTAGAAGGAACTCATCCTTCTTTGCTCGTGAAAGAAAACTTGGTCCATATTACCCATCGACTGCCGATAGACTCTTCACGAACTGCTTCTACGGCAAGAACGGGTCGTCGCGTGCTGACTGAGGGATAGATTGGAAACGACCCCCTCGAGAGCCTTACTCGGGCGTCGAACAGTCAACTCAGAACTGGTATGACAAGGGGAATTCGACTATTTGATTAAAACAAAGCATTGCGATGATCCTTGCAAATGCTCACGCAATGTGATTTCTGTCCAATGCTCTGAATATCAAAGTGAAGAAATTCAACCACACATAAGATAAAATGTTCTCATATTGCAGCGAGGGATGCATGCAATCAGTCTGCCTTTAACCAAACCAAGTGCAATTTTTGCTACAAGAGAGCAGGAGGCCCTTGCAGTTGATGTAAGAAAAAACTAATACACAGCACATTGAGACAAGAACATGCCAGAAAACTTCATTACCGAGCACACATCCACTACACAAACGCAGGGTTGTTTTTTCAATTTTGTTCTCAATATATCCACATAAAAACTAGAACCTGTACAACTTTCTGTAGGCATTCCTAAGACATCTAAGAGTAGATTCATCCTCTTACCCAAAAAAAAAAAAGAGTTAATTCCTCCCTTTTGCACTGTTTATTCAATCCAAACAAACAAGTCAAATCTGGGTTTTAACATCTCCAAAAATTGGGGATACAGAGGAAGAACCAGAATGCAGCAAATGAAGACATTCTAAACATTTTGTATAGCTGGGCGAAATAGATAATCAAATTCATTTCTTCCAATTACTGTATTCCCATGTATGCACAGAACTACAAGTGAATGGTTAAATAGACAAAACGTTTTAAAATTCATATACATTTTTTTTTTTTTTGGACGGGGACGGGGACGGGGACGGGGACGGGGACGGGGATGGGGACAGGGAGGGGGTGGGTGTTCTTGTTTTTTATGCACTCAGTGACATTGAAGCTATAGATGAAAGCTTCAACTTGCAGACTTTATCAGAACCCTGGGGCTGAAATAAGACCTCTGTATTTGGTCTCACGTTCACATCTTTCCACTCAGAAGTTGAAACCCCCTCACTTCGATAATCACGAGGAGAGTACAGAAGCTGCAGTTTTGAGAAACCTGCAAGGGATGAAATTTGATTAGAAGTATCAAGCCGAGTATCAAGTCAAGAAAATGAGAGCTTCATTGGGAAATAAAAAGGAGGGGTGCTATTCTTACGAGTATCTAAAGAGGAAAAGTATTCATATCAATAAACTTGGTAGTAAATCTGAGTGTGACAAGGAATTAAGGTCATTTGAATAAGATACAGAAGTACAAAATTAGCTGAAGACCTCATAAGTGAGGCCAAGCTAAGAGTGTTGCAGGATGCCTAGAAATGGACAGTGTCTGTTCCTTGAATCAGAATGGCAGACTCCTTTCGTTTTTTTTTCTTGCCAAGACAGAATGGCAGACTCCACCACAGCCTTCACACAATAATGGAAGAGATGACTAAATTGGATAACAGGGCCCAAAGCCCAAGGGCGCAGCGGAGTTAGCAAAGGACCTTTGCCTCAAGAAGCGTGTAGTTCTGAGTTCGACTCCTCTTATCTCCATGGGGTCACTCACACGGGGGTGTATATTACTCTTCACTGCTTTCGGTAAAATTTGAATGGTTCTCATTCAACCTTGGTGTGACCCAGTCCATGCGGCTGTGGGGTCAATATAGGCCCACGGGACTAGTCAAGCCGAAGGCCTGGATACCCGTCGTTAGTAAAAAAAAAAAAAAAAAAAAGAGGATAACAGGGCCAAAGAATAAATTCTCACTGTCCTGGCTCACTAGTAAGTGAACAGAAACGCTTTGCCAAAGCTGGGGAAAGAACAAACTTTTTTTGAAATAACATAATATCCCATATTGGTTCAAAATGTACCAGAGATCATATATTCCCAGTTGACTACTTTCCCAACAAGATTGCGAAGCAAAGAGAATATCAAATTGAACGAAGTGTCACTCTTCCAGTATTCAGATAGTAAAGCTGTGAAGTGAACACACATTTGAACAAATTATCATGAGATTGTGACATCATCAAAGAACCAAGTCTGCTTCATGGTAGAAGTCAACCAAGTACACTTTTATACAAGAGATTTTAAAAAAATGGAAATATAGAAGAAAATCTCTACATTTTTCTTTTTTCAGCTAGGAGACATCATATGAAGGTCCAAAGGAGATATTCCGATAGGTTTCCACAAAGAATAACATATACAAGTAACAAGGAACTGGCATAGAATGGCAACAATGACGTAAAAAACAAACTAGTTTTCTTCAATAACAAATTTATGCCGTGATTTAATGAGGACGAAACTAACTGAATTGACCCCATGGTATATTCCATTTACTGATACACATTTTTCTTAACAATAAAACCATCAGACGGTAAATGCAAAACATTATTTTTTTGGTAAAAATGGTAAATGCAAAACTAAGATAATGGAATGATGCTTTTAGGAAACCCAAGGTTCCTATAGTCAGAATAGGACGGAATATTTTAAGTGTGAAACCGTAAAAATAAATCAGCCTGCAGGTAACAGAAAGGTAAGGATGTAAATCGGTCTGGTTCCTAATCGATCCTGGTTCCAAGGGGTCCAGAATAGGCCCCATTTATCGAATTGATTCCAAATCTGAGATTCATGAACCGTCTATTAATGCATCGGACGGTTCCAGTTCCTAATTTGTTCCAGGCTGTCAAAATGTGTTTAAGTGCCGCAGGCCCACATTAGTCCTTTCACCCCTCCACCGACCATATTTCCTATTTAGTGTGGGTCGCTGGATAGGGGGCATACTTGTAATTTTTTATTTTTCTTTGCTTGTTATAAATAAAGGGCTTGTGTGATCAGTTAGATCATTCAAGCATTCTCCCAATTCAGGCTGTTAACATGGTATCAAAGGACAATTTTCTGATCTAGGGTTTTCAGACTTCCCTTTTCTTCTTCCCAAAATTGCAGGCCCCATCTTCTCATCATCATTTCTTACTTGTCTCCCTAATTACCAATAGGACATCATTAATGCGGTGATTCATATGAATCTAGTTGTTGTCCTACACATTACCTCAATGTTTTAAATCCCAAAACCTTGCAAGAATCGATTAGGGTTCTTCCCTTCTCTGCAATTTTTCATGGCTAAAATTGACACTATTCGATATATCAAGAGCGAAGATGGTAGAGTACTTGTAAAGGATGAAGACATTAACAGGAGATGGGTTGAGTATTTTTGTCTTACTAAATAGAGACAACACATGGAGGAGTAACAGGAGATACATTATAACAGCAAGTATCATAGATATGTCCAAAAGATAGGAGGGACTGAGGTTAACAATGTCCTGAGAATGATGAAAGTATGTAAGACACCAGGCCCAAATGAGTTACCAATTGAAGTGTGGCAGGGTTTGGGAGTGAGTGGGGTTGCTTGGCTAACCAGGTTGTTTAAGAATATTATGAGCACGAGAAAGATGCCTGATGAATGGAGAAGTTCTGTAGTCCCAGTTTACAAAAATAAAGGCAAAATGCAGAGCTGCAATTACCAAAGAGGCATAAAACTTATGAGTCATACAATGAAATTATGGGAGAAGGTCATCGAAGTCCGCATAAGAAGAGAATCTAGGGCCTCGGGGAACCAATTTGGTTTTATGCTTGGGAGATCCATGACATAAGCGATTTATATTCTACGAAAGCTCATGGAAAAATCAAGAACCGACAAGAAGAATCTTCATATGGTCTTCACCGACCTAGAAAAGGCCTATGGCAGAGTCCCCCGGGAACTAATTTGGCATGCATTAGAGAAGAAAGGGGTGTCTAATATGTATGTGGAGATAATTAAAGACATGTATGAGGGGATATTATCTAGTGTGAGATCCATGGGAGGTCACAGTAGTGAATTCCCAATTACCATTGGGTTGCATCAAGGATCCGCTTTAAGTCTCTATCTGTTTACGCTTACCTTGGATGATTTAACCAAGAACATTCAAGGAGAGGTTCCGTGGCGTATATTTTTGTTGATGATATCATTTTCGTGAATGAGACAGTGACAGGGATTAGTGATAAGTTGGAGTTATGGAGATCTACCTTGGAACCAAGAGGTCTTAAGATAAGTAGAACATAGACGAAATATACGGTATATAACCTTAGTAGCTTAAGGACTGATACTGAAGTGGTGAAACTTGAGGTGAAGAGATTTCGCAAAGCGACTGTTTTAAATATTTGAGGTCAATTATTAATAAGAATGGTGAGATAGATGATGATGTCTCTCATAGAATTAAAACAGGATGGATGAAGTGGAGAGGTGCCTCTGAAGTGTTGTGCAATCAACATATACCTTTCAAGCTTAAACGAAAGTTCTACAAGACTATCGCAAGACCGGCTATGTTGTATGGGGCGGAATGTTGGGCAATTAAGAAGCATAACATAGATAAGTTGAGTGCAGAAAAGATGCAGATGTTAAGATGGATGTGCGGAAAAACTAAAGGAAACATAGTGAGGAATGACAGGGTAAGAGCTAAGTTAGGAGTGGCCCTGATTCAAGACAAGCTTCGAGAATGCCGCTTAAGGTGGTATGGCCATGTTTAGAGGAGGCTTTGGGATGCCCAGTATGAAGGAGTGATCAAATCCAGTGGGAAGGAAATAGAAGAGCTAGGGGCTGACCTAAAATGACCATTGATGAGTTGGTAAGGAAAGATATGCAAAAGCTAGGTCTTGACAGTAGTATGACATCAAATAGAGCTGTTTGGAAGGCAAAGATCCATGTTGCCGAATGCGTTTAGGTGGGATGGCCCGGAGTTGCTACATTGCCTTGTTTCACTTCTTTACTTTATCTTTTCCCCTTTTGCCTCTTCTTTCTGTTATCTTTTTCTTTCACAGATGCATGTAGCCGACCCCATCCAGTTGGGAAAAGGCTGAGTTATTGTAGATGTTGTTGTTGCCTTTCTTGGAGTTTGTTTCTTCCTATTCCTAAGAACAAATCTCCATCTATTGAAGATCAAGCACAGCAACCTAGGACTCATCACTAGCAAGATTGAAGCCCATCTTCACCTACGATTTCTCAAGAATTAGGGTATTCTCCCAAAACTCTGATCCCATCAATTTTTGGGTTCTCTTCCTCAGAATCGGATGATATTTGGAGGAGATCCTCCTCATCCCTATAGAGGAGATTAACTATCCCTGTGGCCCTATCTTCCAAGGTTGTGTCTGTGATCCTCATCTTCTCCCAAAGTTAGGGTTTTCAGAGAAAACTTTAATTGGACTATCTCATCAATTCTTTGTCAGACTCAGATATAACTTGGAGGAGTGTTTCACTACCTTTACTCGGCAGTTCGATCCAAGTATAGGCCTTTTCTGACAGCTGGTTTTGAAAATCTAGTATTTCTCCTACTCATTGTCGATTTCCCTATGCCATCATGTCTGAAGTAACTACAACAACCTCTGAATCTGATGGGCAAGGTCGTAATGAATACATGCCTTTGGTACTAGTTCTGTGAAATTGGAGGGAACTAATCACCTAATCTGGTCTAGATATACCTATCTTGCTATTACTGGCAGAGATCTCACTATACATATCACAGGCAAATCAAAGAAACCTTTTGCAGAGGGTACTGCACAGGACAAATAGATTATTAATGACCCTCTGGTAATGTCTTTCCTAATTAATTCTATTCTCAGTCTATTTCTAAAGGGTCTTTATTGTTAGAAATTGTTGCTCAGATTTGGGCTGGTGCAAAGGAAACCTATGACCATAGAGGGAATGATGCTCAGATATTTGATCTTAGCAAGAAGGTTCGTACCACTACTCAACAGGATCTATCTGTGTCCAAGTACTATGTTGAACTTCGCACTCTGTGCTATGAGCTTGATCACTTTGCGGATTATCACCCTACCAATGTTGAAGATATTACTGCCTATATTAAACATGTGAATAAAGTTAGGGTGTATGACTTCTTGGCTGGTTTGAATGTTGAGTATCATCAGAATCATGCACTTAGCAAATCTCCCTTCCCTACACTGGAACAATCCTTTGCCCTGGTTCATACGGAGTAGTGTCATCGTAACTCTATCCTCCCACTATTGAGAAATCAGCCCTACAAATTGGTTCCACTACTTCTTAGGGAGCAACCCGTACTAGTAACACCATGGTTCGAGAACTCGAGCGCAACATACGAAATTTCGCATGTTTTGCAGGTATCGACTCAGATCGAAACGAAACCTTAGGAGATTTTAAAAAATCACCTGTTTCGACCTAGTTTCGACAGGTTTCGACCAGGTTTGGAAACACGGGAAATTTCGACCTTCTCTTGTGCATTTGTTCTCCCAAATGTGGGAAACTTGGGAAAACAGTGGAGATTTTCATTTTTTGGCACTTATTTATGCCAGTTATCATTTAAATAAATGGTTTTTATATTCCATTTACTTGAGATATTATTCATAAATAAGGAAATACCCCCTATTTGAATCCAATAAAAATAGTTTAAAATAAATTCCTAAAGGATAAAAAGTCAACCCCCCAGTCCAAGAACAAAAATTGGATTTTGGTTATAGGGGTGATTTTCAACTTTTAAATGCTGGGGTTTTTCTCAATTATGAAAATTTTATAAATCCTATAATGTTAAAACATTGCTAAAAACCAAAAGTCTGGTAAAATAATCTTTTGTTTTGATATCCCTAAAATTATTTTCATTCAGGCGATTTTAACAACATTCACGCACTTTAAAATAAGTTTGACCGGAGCATAACTATGTCATTACAACTCAGATTTAAGTAATCTTAGATTTGTTGGAAAGCTGGTTTTATGTTATGCCTAATACAAAAAGTCTTATGTAAAAATAAAAATCATTTGACCAGTCAAACTTATTATAAAACAAGAGCATTTCATTAAATGTTGATTCTTTATAACTTAATGTGACTTAATGTTGATTTTTTATGATTTAATGTGGCTAAATGTTGATTTTAATGACTTGATGTGGCTTAATGTTGATTTTTTATGATATAAGGTATATACAGCTTACTAAATAATGTTAGAAAAGATAACATGCGTGCCTTGAGGGTAGTGAATCACTACTTGGATGGAACCGCCTACACACTCTACTTGGAATTGAGTCACTACTTTCGAGTGTTGAGTAATTGAGTCACTACTGTTCAGTGTTGATAGATAACTGTTGATGATGTAACAGTTTTATCTATTTAGGATCATTTGGATTATATCTTATGTTTTGATGTAGATTGTAGACTATATATAGTCATTATGTAGTAAAGTTTCAGAATTTAAGCCAACAAGTCAATGTAATGATTATCGAACCTTTGGTTCACCACACAAGTAATA
>NC_056560.1:2447151-2480510 GCF_013358625.1 Macadamia integrifolia | reverse complement strand
TTTTATGAAACTAATGATGTGAATGTGTTAGAAATGTTTCAAAAGGTTGTACACAAAAAAATCAGACAAAAAAAAAACTGTTTGGCGGTCTAAGTTTCCACCATACCGAGAAAAATTCCCTGGTATCCTCAAAATTTCTCAGGTTTCCACCAAAATTTCGGTCTCCCCAGAGGTTGAAACCTGATACCGTGAACCTTGAGTAACACTACCAAGGAGGTGGTGAAATGTGAACACTACAACAAGTCACACCATACCAAAGCAACATGTTGGATGCTACATGAGAAACCATCTATTTTAAAGCAAAGCTTACTTGTGGTAAATCCAAGAACAAGGCTAATCAAGCTGAAATTGTTGACAAACCATCTACAACTGATACTAGTCTCTCCTAGGAGGAACTCCAAGCTTTCAGGCACATGCTCAAGGCTTCCAATTCATCAGCTCCTACCAATTCAGCCCCTTCAGGTTTCAACTTTGCCCATTCATGCATCTTCTTTGGTGGTCACTGTGCATCGGTAGTCTCCAGTCCTCGGATCATTTGAGTCTGGTGCCACTAATCATATGACCAGTTCTTCCAACCTTTTTCACTAGTACTTAAAAGTTAGGGTCACAGATGGCACCTTGTCTTCTATCTCTAGAAAGGGTTCTATTTAATGTTCCTCATCTATCACATTAAATTCAGTTTTACGTATTCCCAATTTTACTACTAACCTGCTATCCATTAGTAGCCTTACTAGGGACTTAAACTGTAAAGTAACATTTTGTCCTTCCCACTGCATTTTTTCAAGATCTGGCAACAAAGAAGACAATTGGATGTGGCAAGGTGTAAAGGTGCAATGTGGTCTCTATTTGCTTGATGATGATTGTCTCCCTACGACTGCAGTTTCTACTACTCCTCATTAGCTACACTATGTTTCCTCTAATCTGCAACAATAATATTATTGTTTAGGACACCCTACACTTGGGACATTATCTCTTTTATTTCCCGCAATTAGTTAAGCCATGTAATAAGGATGATTTTTTTTATGAACCTTGTACTCTGGCTAAACAAACTCATTCCAACTATTTTCCATCAAATAAAAGTTATTCAATTTTCCGTTTGGTTCACTCTGATATATGGGGTCCGTCTCACTGGACATCTATTTCTAACAAACGATGGTTTGTGTCTTTCATTAATTGTTACTCACGGACAACATGGGTGCATATGATGCACCACAAGAGTGAGGTGTTCAATTGTTTTGAGCACTTCCATAAGATGATTCAGACCAGTTCAATGCAACAACAAAACATCCAAAACCTTATCCCAACTTAATGGGGTCGGATACATGGAGATTCCAAGCAAGAATGAGTGCAAGGATCCATGCAAAAAGATTGACGGGTTATGGCCAACTATAATAAATGTCGGTTGTCAACCTGACGCACCACAACAAATCAAGCACATGTTTATAACAAGACTATAATAAAGTATTGGTTGTCTACCTAGTGTACCATATAGATCAGTCAAGCGAAAATGTCCTACATGCATTATGTCTACAACCAAAATCATCCACCATGCAACCTACTATTATGAAATGAGGAATGAGATAACGACTTCTTGACAACCCCAATAAGCACGAAAGTAACAACTCGAACACACAACTCCACATTGAAAACTCTGTAATCAACACAAATCCGCATAGAATCAAGATGAAATTTTAAAAGATTACCCAAACCCATCGGCCAAAGTTATTAACTCACATAGAATCAAGATGAAATTTTAAAAGATTACCAGACCCGTCGGCCAAGGCTATAAACTCGTCAAATTCATCAATGTAGAACGCGTGCAGCCCAAATACGAATGCAATAATTTCACCTCTGACGATTAAATATAAATGCCCCCAATTGTCCCTGTTAATCATTACTCCAATCCCGAAGGCCAACGCAATAGGACCGAAATCCTATGATGTTATCCCATACAAAATGAGATATCAAACATGTTCTTTAATAGCTAAGCATAGAAAAGAAGACCAAAAAAAATTCAATGTGGTTTTATGCAAATAATTATAAAACGAGATATCAAATAGAAAAGGTCCTCTAGGCACATAGAAATTTAGGCACCGTTTGATAATGTTGCTATTGTTTCTATGTCTAGAAACAACAGATCGAATTTTCAATTTCTAGAAACAAAAACGGATTTTTTGGTGTTTGATAAACCTGTTTCTCGAAACTTTTTTTGTAGACATAATGCCACTAAAAAACCCAATAGTATCATCGGATGCCCAAAAGGGAGAGAGGGTTCGGTTGCCTCTTTTAGCTTTAAATAGTTGAGAGATTTATTGGGCACAACAGCTTTTTTTTTCTCTCAAATTTGTTTCTAGAAACAACGAAACAAGTTGGACTTGTTTCGTTAAAGTCGTTTCTAGAATTGTAAATAGGCATAAATTTTGACTTATGTTTCTAGAAACGGGTTAAACAGAACAACTTTATCACACGCTTTTTAGGCTATTTCTTCGTTTCTGGGAACAAGAAAACGCAGAAATGACAGAAACGAAATGTTGTCAAACGATGCCTTAATGTAATTGGAACATATTGTAGTTTATCACGTTAGCTATGAAAATTTTAGAGGGAGTTGAAAGCAAAAAAATCCTAGAGTTTTCTTTTAGGGTGACAAAAGGAATTCTAACTCCTAACCATTAATCTGGAAACAAATCATATCTTTTTGAGAAACCTAACCACATTTAAATTATAAACAAAATTAGCAAAGGAAAGACACAGTTCAACGCTACTCTGAAAATTTTTTGAAGTGATAATGGAACAGAGTACATAGAGGGCCAGTTTTAAAAGTACCTTGTTGATTATGGGATTATACATCAGATTAGCCACGTTGGTACTCTAGCTCAAAAAAGAGTGGTCTGAACGCAAGAACCGGAATTTACTAGACATTGCCCGAGCAATGATGTTTTCCAGACAAGTCCCATCTCAGTATTAGAGTGATGTTGTCCTCACTACTATGGTAGTGATCATCACTCACCATGGAAATTGGAACCTCGTAGCATTAAGTGTATCTTTTTAGGTAATTCCCCTACACAGAAAGGATACAAATGTTACCATCCTCCTAGTTGGCATACTATAGTCACCACGAATGTTGTGTTTCATGAGTCTGTTGGCTACTACTTGCCACCTCTTTAGGGGGAGTCTCGTATTGATAGTGAAGAGGTGACTCAGGATGTGCCAAATCTACTTGCTCCACCAGTGTATCCATCATCCTCCTTTGAAGATCTTGATATTCAGAAAGAGAGTTAGGTGACAGAGATTGATGTTCTCGCTCAAGGGGAGACAGAGATCACTGTTCCAGCTCAGGCCTCAGGGGGTCAGCATACTATTAGAGAATTTCAAAGGCAAATTGATAATTCCACTCTTTAGGTGTATCGCAAGGGTCCACACTAGAAACAAGCAACTTCAGACCACCACCACCACTACAGCACCTTTGCACATCCCTTTGCCAGCTCTGGATCCAGAACCTATTGAGCCTAACATGTCATCAAGTACAACTCATCCTTCTGACCAACCTATTGCTCTTAGGAAATGTATTAGGACTTGTAATCAACACCCCATATCCCATGTTGTCTCTTATAATTCCCTTTCTCCCTCTTATCATGCATTTCTGTCCTCTCTTTCTTCTGTTCATATTCCCCAAAATTGGCAGGAAGTATTTGCAGATGGAAAATGGAAGGCACCAATGGTGGAAGAAATAAGAGCCCTAAAAAAGAATGATGCATGGGAATTAGTGACTCTTCCTCCTGGAAAGAGACCAATTTGGCGTAGGTGGTGTTCGTGGTAAAGAAAAAAACTAGATGGTTCAGTGGACAAGTACAAAGCTAGGCTGGTGGCTAAAGGTTCACTCAGACACATGGAATCGACTACCATGAGACATTTACACCAGTTGCCAAGCTGAATTCTGAGCGAGTTTTACTCTTATGTGCTGTAAATCTGAAATGGAATGGGATCTCCAACAACTTGATGTAAAAAATGTTTTCCTCTATGCAGAGCTCAATGAGGAAGTGTACATGGATATTCCACCAGGATTCTCTAGTGAGGGAACTCAGAAAGATCTGTAAATTGAAGTGTGCTCTCTATGGGTTGAAATAGTCACCTCAGGCATGGTTCGGAAAGTTTTATAAGGCAATGATCTTTGTGGTGTACAGGCAGAGTAATGTTGATCACACATTGTTCATAAAAAGGTTTGGTGATAGAGTTACTATGCTCATTGTCTATGTGAATGACATTGTGGTAACTAGAAATGGCAGTGTCGAGATTGGTCGTCACAAGGGCTTTCTTGGTCGAGAGTTTGAGATAAAAGATCTTGGAGGACTAAGGTACTTTTTTGGGATTGAAGTTGTTCGATCTTCCAAGGGCCTCATTCTTTCTCAGAGGAAGTACACCCTTCATCTGTTATCTAAAATTGGATTGTTGGGTTGTCATCCTTCTAATACTCTTGTAGAAGCTAATAATCGGCTCAAGGAAAATGAGGGTGAACCAGTGGACAAAGGCCGTTATCAACGGTTGGTTGGAAAGTTGATCTATCTCTCCCATACACAACATGAAATTGGTGGCTATTAGCTTGGTAAGTCATTTTATACATGATCCTTATTCCTCCCACATGGAGGCACTTACATGTATCTTAAATTACTTGAAGTCAGCTCCAGGAAAAGAGATCCTTTTATATACTCATGATCATTTTAGAGTTGAAGCCTATACAGATGTTGATTGGGCTGGTTCACCCAACAGAAAGTCCATCTCAGGTTATTATATCTTTGTGGGTGGGAATCTTGTCACCTGGTGCAGCAAAAAGCAGAATGTGGTGGTTAGGTCCAGTGTTGAAGCAGAGTTTTGTTCTATGTCACAAGGGTGTGAATTGTTGTGGTTACGCACGTTGTTGGATGATATTAATGTACATGTTCGTCTTCCTATGATGCTTTACTGTGATAAAAAGGCTGCTATTAGTATTGTTCATAATCCACTACAGTATGACCGTACCAAACATGTGGAGATTAATAGACACTTCATCAAAGAGAAGTTGGATGTTGGTTTGATTTGTATTCCCTTTGTGAAATCTGGTGATCGGTTAGCTAATGTGTTCAATATAGGGTTAGTCGGGAAGGTGTTTCCTCCTTGTTTAGTCAAATTGGGCATGTGTGATATCTATGTGCCAACTTGAGGGGGAGTGTTAGAATATGTGCTTAAGTGCCGCAAGAGCACATTAGTCCTTTCCCCCCTCCACCAAACCTATTTAGTGTAAGTCAGATGGATGGAGGGGCATCTGTGTAATTTTTTTTTATCTTTCTTTGTCTATTGTAAATAAAAGGCTTGCGTGATCAGTTAGATCAATCAAGTATTCTCCCCATTTATGCTGTTAACACAGGAACTATAATAATGTGCAAAATTCCAAAAAATTTACCTAACCATACAAATATCCATTCCTAAGCATACAAATAACTAAATATTCACTCCCAAGCATACAAATAATCAAATATCCATTCCTAAGCATACGAATAACTAAATATTCACTCCCAAGCATACAAATAATCAAATATCCATACAAAAGCATATAAATAAAAATATGAATCAGATTACTAAAAAGGAAGTCTCCATTACTAAGCATAACAATAAATCCAAAATTCTAAATCCAAATCACCAACACCAAATATATGATTATATGCTAGTTTTAAACAGGTCCTGATGGTTCCAGTTCCAAATTGGTCTTTCAGTTTTGGACCCGTTGGTAGACCCATTCCGTTACTAATCGGTTCCAAAATTCAGATCCAGAACCAGACCACGAACTTAATGGGTGGATCGTTTCCGGTTCTTAACAGGTTGGTTCTGGTCCTAAACTGACACCCTTCCAGAAAGGGACTTTCTCCATTAAATCAGATCCATTATCTAAAAGGGCAGGAGTAACTTAAGGACGTCACCCATAAAATTATCTGAGTGAAGAAGTGGATGTGCACTTCAATTTGTATATGGTCAATCTACTGACTACGTTATTAAACCATGCACACTCATCGTTGAACCACTTCTTGGTATCTAATTTCATGTCAGTTTACTCCCATTGTTCTTCATGTAAAGCTACTACTATTGGGACACTGTTTCATGGATTCTCATCCTCTCCAGCTGCGCTGGGCGCCCAGCCACTTCCAACAGCTGGGAGCATCCAGGGCACGCACCCCAAGGTGCTCCCAGCCGTTGGAGGCACACTGGGTGCCCAGCACAGCTGGAGAGGATCTGAAACCGGGTTCATCCATGTGAAGGAGGAAGTCTTGTCATTTGTTCCATACCGTAAAAGATGTTCATTCCAAAAAGCTTGAAACAATCCAACATACCACCTTTCAGCAAGAATCCCCAAGGTGCTCCCAGCCGTTGGAGGCACACTGGGTGCCCAGCACAGCTGGAGAGGATCTGAAACTGGGTTCATCCATGTGAAGGAGGAAGTCTTGTCATTTGTTCCATACAGTAAAAGATGTTCATTCCAAAAAGCTTGAAACAATCCGACATACCACCTTTCAGCTAGATCATTCAACCAATATTCTTGGAAGTTGAAGTTTTTTTAACATAAACGCCCCCCTCCCCCCAAAGAAAAAAATATGGGTTACTTACCCTACTCTAAAATGGTTGATTAAGGTTCTCAATTTGATTTGAATTTCAGGTCCGCCATCCTAAAAACGGCAAGTTTGATAACAGTCATCTAGAGAGTATTGTTCTAGTGCTTCTTGAATTATTTATATGGCTGTTTCCTTCCATGAGATATATGGTTCCTCACCCTTTTACCAACTTAAGGCAAAAGAAATTCTTTCTAATTACCAAAACGAAACATAGCCGACTTCTGGATGACTAGCCGGCTAACTTTTGATCTCTTTATGATTCTCAGAACTTCCATATCCTCTCGCTTCCCTTTGAACTGTAGAAATTCCCCAAGAAAGCTTTTCTTATTATCTTTAAGCTCCAACCTGCACAGAAATTCAAATAAGTTCAATGCCATTGCTGGATAAGACAATTAATCAATGTAAGAAAGAAATGGGAGCAATTCGTAGTCACAATTTGAGCCCTGTTACATATGCAAAATTGCTTTTCATTTCCATAACCGATTAAAGAAATTTACATGAAACAGAAATACCCAAATCAGCCTTTTTTTCAATTTTTTTAAAACCGGGGTGCTCTCCATTACTGAAAGCAGGCACCCAATAACTGTCCTTTCCATTTTTTGTTCCTTTTTCTTTTCCTTCATCTTCCTCTTATTAAGAAGAAAGAGAGCAGGGAAAAGCTTTGCAATAAATATGAAAGATGCAACACAATGATAAGGTGTGCAAACAAATTTCAATCAAAACACCCAAATATCCTAGTGGGTATGTGGTCCAAAGAAAGAACATCAATTTCTACTTTCCATAAAATATAAATACAGGAAAACTGTCTACCCAAAAATTGATGCATTTAAATGATTTCTAACTTAAAATATCTCATCTATAAGCTTTGGCATGGGTGGTGGGACTGTGGGAGCAAGCAATTCAATTGTATAGAATTTTGATGCAGGAAATATCTAAGGTCAAGGAAGTTCTACTCCTCTACTGTGTACAGCACCAGTACATTATGGTCACCATCTGAAAGGTATAAAACTTACATTTGGTAGAAATATCAGATTACGTGTATAAGACAATATAAGAATGCTATCAAGGCTCAGACCAGGACAAACCTATCCCACATTGGAGCTGTGCTAAGAATAAAATGAAGCTTCTGTTGTATTCCATCCTGCATCGCTTTCTTTCCTCCACGAAATGCACCCTTAATCCAACCAGAAAACAAATTTCTTGGTTCTGGTTCTAGCTCTACCCACTTGTCAAAGGGAATGACTTCTGATGGAAAATTTGTTGAATATATAATCCTAGAAGAAGGCATCAGCAAAAAAGATTAAGTTTCATAGAAAAATAAAATAAATTAAGTATACGGGATATAAGCGACTTTCACCCAGAAAGTTAATATTGCCTTTCATTGAGATCATTTTTTTCACCTTAACATGTGTCATGAGCATAAGTAAAATAAAATAATGTAAAATTTGGGGGTGTTTATTTCCCATTAAGTCTTTAAAAAATACATAAATAAATTACAACCAGGAGCAACAACAATAATGATACAACAATCTAAAGTAGGGTTCATGCTTTTAGGTAGAAAAGGCATAAATATTATATGCACAAAATTCATATGGACGATTAAACAATTTTATCCTTTGACAGTGAATGTTTTGTAGTGGGACCCAAGCTTTTACTAAACTCTGATTGATTGTACAAGAAAAATGCATGAAAATTTCAGGACATAAAATTTTTAGTTACAAAGTTTAGAAAATTTTACACTTTAAATTTTCTTTAGGGGAAACAAACAGGGAACGGAAAGCTACCTTGCCTTATTTACCAGTCAATCTTAAATTATAGGACTCGCACCATTAAAATTTTATTCTAATAGTTCTTTTCATTAGACTCAAAAGTCTATAACAGATTTTACCTATGGGATTTTTTTAACTTATCAAGAAAGACTGGTAGGATTTTACCTTTCAACAAAAAGAAAAGGGGAATAGAAAAAGGGATGCAGAGGAACACTAGCTCAATCAGAGAAGTGCAAAGAAAATGACAGGTTAGAAACATCAGTGCATCCTACACAGAAGACATCTAACACCAGAGAATTAACCCCTCCAAGTAGTAAAAGAAAATACCTCCAGAAATCCTTAGGCACCAGAAGGATGTAAAAAAAAAAAAAAAAAAACCTACAGGTGATGTAACACCCCCCCCCAAAAAAAAAAAAAAAAACAAAAGAAAAAAACACTAGCAAATCCTACTCAGTACAGCACCAAATCAAGATACTGGATTGTAAATTCCTTATTAACCAGTTTAACCACTTTTCTCATCTATAACCAAATTTTGCAGGAGATAAAATATTATCCAGGAAATTGGTCAATCACATCAAGCGCATTGAATATTTAAGGAAAATGTTTTATAATTTGGTAAGTTCCAGGCAGGATCTACCTGTCCCCATGGTTACAGATGTAAGAGACCAAAAAGGAAGGCCTTGATACAAACCTGCAGTTTGGATTTGGGAGTACAACTCTGCCAGATATATATCCTTCTGGAAAAGTTACACCCCTTTGCTCCAAGTATGATTGAAGAATTGCAACTTGTCTCTTAGTTTCCAGAACCTGAAATACAAAAGTCACAACTGCATTTTTAGTTCAAAAATTTGAAAATGAAAACAAAAGAAAAAAGAAGAATTTCTTGTTCTTGCTCATAAATGCGAAACCAAGGTTTAAGATCTCGCTCTCGCCCCCCCATCTCACTAATCCAAAAAAGCGAGATCTCGCTGAGAATCATGTATTTTTTCGTGGTTGTTTTGGTGGTTGGTCTTGGTGGCCATATGGTCTTTGTAGTCCCTATAACTAGGTATTTACCCTATTTTAGGACTTCTAAACACAATGGAAACATCAGTTTGTTAAAAAACAAACTTAAAATGGTACTTTGACTCTGTACCCTATGTAAGTAGTCTCTGACTCTTCTGACCCTAGGCTAATATGCTCTATTGCACAATCCACATTTCACAATCAACACATGACACACCATAATCATAAGAATTTAAAAGACATCATAGATATTTACTTAATTGATTAACAATTAGCATAGATGACTGATGAGTCACATTAACATACACTGAAAATTTGAAATGGCATAAGATAAGCTACATAACAACATAAGGTCACTATGCATCAATTATTTAAACAGAAAAATTTACTACCCTCCATGAATCCATAGACCAGTGATATGCATCACATATAAAGAAAACCAATGTAAACCAACAAGTATTGATGGGTTTTCGATGAAAAAATGGGTTTTCGATTTTTATTTTTATTATTATTATTATTTTATTATTTTTTTTTTAATCTAAAATGGTCCTTGATAAGAAAAGTAACTCCAAATGTGGATGAGGAGGCAATATCCCTACTCTTTAAGTTTCAATGAGGGTAGGAATGGAGATCCTCAAGCAAAAGTACCAAAATTCTTGTTCCTTAGTGTTTTTTCTTCAAAAAGTAAAGAGAGGCAAGATTTGGGTGAGATCTTATCATTCTTACACCTCGCCTATGATCTCATCTCGCTAAATTAAAAAAAGAGATCTCAACGAGATCTTGAACCATGTGCGAAACATAGTTGTCAAGGCATCACCCAGGCTTTGCCTGTCCAGGCAGGCTTTGATCAAGCACCTTGCTGGTGTCACCTTAAATTCTGCCCCCCCCCCCGACTGCCTTGGTTCACCTAGGCATCGTGACAACTATGATGCGAAATGCTTAGGAAATCCTAGGGTTATCCATCTAGAGGATCCTCACATTAGATTGGATTTCATGGTATCAAAAGTTACTGAAAAAGAAGGCAATGAAATAGGGGGATACCATGTGGCACAAATGCATTGGGGAATCTCCAGATAGTTGACCCAGGATTGTCATAGCATCGCTCCTCATAAATAACGAAGACATTTATCAAGAAAGGAAAAAACGCTAGCATAAGCAACTACAAGGCAACACTAAAGCTTTATAGAGTATACACAAATACTTCACCCCAAACAAGATCAACTTGTCCTCAGTCCTTGGCAAATGCCGAACAAGGTGTTCAAGAATGTGCCAAGAACTGAATCTTTCTAGTGTTTAGAGATTTCTCCCTGAGGCTATCACCGGGTGGTGTTTCCTTTACTATTTTGCCACTAATTCTGATGTTTCCAAACTGCTTTATAATTCATTTTCTACTATAGTTACTGTTAAGATATGTCACGATAAGAGGGTATGTCCCTATCATGATTAGTTGTTGACTTTAGATTTGGTTTATATTCTCCTAGTTAGGCTAGACTTAGTGACGGAGGGCCGGTACGGTAGGGAAAAACTCCCTGAGATGGCTCTCAGAGTTGCAGGGGAGAGGGAGAAATCACACTAAGAAAGGGGGGGGGAAAGAAGAATCACGCACACACACCCGCAAGCTTCACAAATACTCAAACTCAATTCATCTTTTCAATCTGTCTAATAACTTGGATTACATGCTCTTATATAATAACTGAAAATTAAAACTTGCCTAGGAAAATCTAAAACTAAAATTAGCAACTTCAAATTACTTCCTAAATTCTAACTAAGGAGATTAAAAACAAAATAAACTCAAACTGATAACTCCCTAATTGACTATTAACTACCCAAATTAAAAGATTGCAAATAATCCCCAAATAAAATAAAATCCTAAAGATCCTAATGAATCCAAAAAACCAATCGGACCTGGTTCATCTCGATTGAGATTGTCTGAAGGGTCAACCCGGTTCAACAGCATCGATTCTGGATCACTTAGGCTAGTACTTTTTTTTCCTAAATTGGCTAGATTTGGATCTATGTTTCCTATTTCCACAAGGTCTTTGATTGTAAGGTTATTTTGATTATTATAAATACACAATGAGAGGGACTGCCAAATACACATCAGCTGCTCCTCTCTTTGCAGTCTCTCTTTCTCTTCTTTCTCCTCTCTTTGGTTATTTGTTACAGACCTTGGGTTTGTTACATGGTATCAGAGCCATGAAGAAGAAGAAGAAGAAGAAGAAGAAGAAGAAGAAGAAGAAGAAGAAGAAGAAAATAGATGATTTTTACCTTTGACTTCTGCTTCATATAGTAACCAAAAAAAGAGGGAGGGGGGCTTTCTTATCTGGTATCTTTTACTGTTGCTACTGTGCTGTTCTCCATATTGTTGTTTTCCACCATTCACTGCCAATTTGGTAAGGGTTTCATACATGGAACCATATTCTGCTGCTATATACTACTATTGAATTTTTAGAGCTCTTTTTTTCCCTATCCTTTAAACTTGAGATTTTGGGGTGTTAATACTGTACTTTACGGCGATCCATATTGTTGGATTTGGAATCCCAAAACTTGCCGGAGTGGTTGATTTCACAGTCGATCTCGGACTTGTTCTTGCCTCTACCGCAGGTATGATTTCTGTGTTAAGAGTATTAACTCCTCAGCTGTTCTATGGGGTGTTTATGAATCGCATTCAAGGGGATAGAGTATTGGGATTCATGGCCTGAAATTTTGGTTTGATTGGAGTCCTCGTGAGAGAGAACTCTCACATGAACAGCATCATCTGGTGTTCCGCCTTGGTTAAGAGTCATAAGGTTGAAGAGAACCTGATGCAGCAGCACTCCGATGGATCGACCCAAGCCTGCTCCAGAACCCGGATCAAGACCTAGATCCAATTTGGGTTCCAAGTTACTAATTTGGATTCTAAGTTTAATAGAATATTTAGGATTTTATTTTTATTTGAGAATATTTGTTCCCTATTTGAGTCCTTAGTTGTTTCTTTATTTTGTTAGCTCAGGTGTAGGAGATTTTATTTCTATCATAGTTTTTTATTTTTAATTAGAAGGTTTTTTAATTTTATTTTAATATATATTGGACATGTAATTCATGGGAAGAATAGTTGATTATTGAAGAAAAATTAAGATTACTGCCTACGAGCCTGCTTCTCTTCCCCCCAACCTCCCCTTCTTCTTCCTCTTCCCTGCGGTCTCCCTCTATCTCCCCTCCTCTGCTGTCTTTCTTCTTTCCCTCTTTATTTCTTCTTATCCATCTTCTCTGGAACTCCCCCTGCCCTTCCCCCTTCTCCTCTTTCTTCTCTGGCTTTATATCCCTGCTACAATTACGACTCTCTACTAACGGTATTGTTCATCTAAGAAGAAGCTCTCGAGAGCCTCATCTTTAATCTGTCCAGCCTGAAACCTTGGGCAAAAGAGATCCTTACCTGGGCGACTCAAATAACCCAAGCTTTGGCCTGTAATTCCCTTCATGTCTTGAGATTAAACAACAGTTTCAGAACTATACCTGAAACCACCGCCCAGATCAGACTTCGAGGGCTGAATCTCCCTTGGTGATTCTTCTTTCCTCTCCAGATTTTAGGTACAGACTGCCTCTCCATAGGCGATTAACGTACGGTTCTGGAATTTCATAGCTGTTGAGAGGGACTCCATGGGCTGCGGCTTGACTTCCTCTTTGGTGTTCAACGAAACTTCCATGGCTGTCGTGAGGTTGAAGACAACCTCATAAAATGGGGCTTGCTTTGACTTTATTATAATATCTCATTAATACCCCTCCCTTCTATTCTAATTATGTATTGTCCCTTCCTTACCCTCTATCCCAAGAATACCCTCCCTTTTCATCGGTTACTCTCTTCTTCTAAAGTGGGAATTAAAGAAGTCTTTTAGATTTTTGTCTTTTGTGTAAAAGTCCTTCTTTTGTTTTACCTCCCATATTAATGACCATCTCTTTCTCCTTTTATTACAGCCTGCCATTGAGTCTTTCCCTGTCCTAATTTACCTCTTATCAATAAATCTAAACCCTCCCATAACCTTTGTCCTTTTAATTACCAAATTACTACTGTTTCTAGTCCTTGGCTTCTAAGTATTTAATTGGGCCCACATCCAATCGGGTTGGTTCTCGTGGGGCCCACCGGGCCCGCATTAGAACCCCTTTTCTCCACAATTGTTCTTCAATCTTTCTTTTATTCTTTTCTCCATGACACTTTGTTCTTGGTTTCTTTATTTGTTACTTTCCTTTATTCTTTTAGTTTCCATTAATACCCCTCACATCTTCCTTTATTATAGTTTGTCTATATTTTACAGTCTCTTCCAAGATTACCCTTTGCATTAACACATGACACTTCATTCCTTTGTCTCTTTCTTTTAAGTTGAAGTTTCCCTTATTTACAATCTTTCCACCCCTATCAAAGATTCCATGTTATTTTACGAGAGTGACATTCCCCTTTGAAATTTCAATTTGTTTACAAGAACCGTCATTATTCTTTAGTACTTGGCTAGTGCACTCTTGGATGGGCCCATAAGCGATCCGAGTCCGGTAGCAAAACCTCGGATCCGCATCAAATGGTATCAATATAGGGTTGCTTTCTTGGCGTGGTGTATATTGTTGCTATTATTGGAGGTTTTTTATTTCTCCTATCTAGAATTTTATTTGCTACCGTGTGGGGTGATTGGAGATTATTTTATTGGGATTTATTTGTGGATTCTCTTGATTATTGGGATATGGAGTGATGGAATATTCTTATGTCACATTCTTTGCATTATTTGTCCACGTGTAATACTACATGTGAGGGGGAGATTGGAGATTATTAGATCATCTGCTCAGGTCATCAGTTGGAGGATTCTTGTCTGCTCAAGATTATTTCAATGAAGATTATTATTTATTTGCTCATATCATCAGCAACAGTTTTATCTTTTGAAGATGGTTATATTCAACAATAGTGCAACCTACTTGGTCACTAGCAACCGGATGATATTATCTGGTCCCTAACAATGTGATGTGACTTGGTCCCCAGCAACCGATGCTGCTACTTTGTCCCCGACAACCTGATGTTGTTATCTTGTCCCCAACAACCTTATGCTGCTACTTGGTCCCTATAAAGAGAAGAGAAGAAAAGAAAAAGAGAGAGAGAGACCGATTTGTGGAGCAAAGACAGTCACAATCGATTATATTAGGGCTGCCCTCCTTCATTCATTAAATATAATAGCTATTACAAGTCCTACTAAGAATATGAAAGAACCAAATAGCTATTTCAAGTCCTGCTAGGAATAGGAATGAACAAATAGAACATAATAAGAAACTGATACTAATTGCTAACTTCTAACTGTATCAGTCCTAATAGGACTAGGAAAACCCAAGGGAGGAGTCTGCAACTTGCGGTAGACTCCTCCTTTCTCTTGATAGACCTCTAACACTCTCCTTCAAGCTGCAGTATTATAACAAAAGAAAGCTCCAGCTTGGACCAACAAGAACTCCAATGAGCAAAGAGGGAACTCCAATCATCCATTATAAAGCCATCAGCAACTTCAAAAGCAACAAAAGCCCTTCCAAAGAAGGCACTCCAACAACAATGAAAACCCTTTCCAAAGAAGGCATTCCAATTGTGATGTAAGCCCTTCCCAAAGAAGGCACTCCAATATAATCCAAAAAAAGACTCCAACAACTACATCAAAAGTCCTTCCCAAAGAAGGCACTGCAACAAAAACTGTAGCTCCTAATAGCTACACAAAAGCATTCATGAGCCTCAAACAAAGATCTCCCCAAACAGACATCTCACAGAAAATTCCACAGATAAATAGGCAGCATCAAGTCGTTGGGGACCAAACAATATCAAATTGTTGAATATACGAAACAGTATCATGCTGCTAAATATACCACCTTCAAAAGATAAAATAGTTGCTGAGGACAGACACGAACATATACGTCTTCAAACGAAATAATCTTGAGTAGACATAACCTTGAACATACAATAAATCAAATCGAGCAGATAATAATTTGAATCTCCCTGTCACATGTAGTAGTACACAAGAATAAATAATTTTCAACAACCACCGTCACAAAAAATCCCATAACCAAGAGCACTACACAAGACAAAATAATTTCTAATCTCCCCCTAATAGTAGCAAATATACCGCCAATGGCAATTCTGTAATTACCTCATATAATCCCTTGTTGATGCAAATCCCTGGGTTAAAATACTCAATTGGGTTTGGTAGGACCCACTTCAAGCAATGAAACTCAATTAATCCAAAGTTGATGGCAATTTTGTAATTAATCCATCAATCTCAAAGTATTCCCAAACTGAAAGATTGGCAAGCAAGGGCATAAGAGGGTTTGGAATTATTGTGCAAGGGTAGACTTGGAAGCATATGTAATTAAAGGGTAGGTCAAAAATAAAGGGAAAGATGGGGGCAATTTAGGAAAACATGAATAATAATAAAAAGGGAAAGATAAACTCTAAATATCTTTCACGCAACCAATGTAAATAAAAAGAAAGAAAGAAACTGTCCTCTTGACAGTCACGCAACCAGTAGTCTCCTTATTCACTTTTTGTAACCGAGAAACAAGGAAGAAAGGGGCAGAAACCATGGAGTCTTACTAGCAAAAGTTAATAACCAAAATCGCAGCAGCAAGAGAATCGTGATCAGAAGTCTCTGATCAGCAGCAGCAAGATTATCATAACTCTTTCGATGACAATTGATGATTTCGCCACTATGGCAGAAAACAACATCAAAACCCGGAGATAAGAACTGAATCTACAAATCGACTTCAAACAAAATTCCGCAATCCTTGTCGATCAGAAATAGCAGCATAGTAGCAGCAGCAGTAATGAAGTTAGAGTCTCCCTTAGAGCAATACAACAGACAAAGCAAGGGGACCCTCGATCCCAGCAATTGAACAGCAACAGCAACAATAAAAAATCATAGCATATAACCCCAATAAACAAATCAGTAAATCGGTGATGACAACGTGACAATTTCAAGGATCAGCGAACACCAATAGCAGTAAATCGATGGTTCAAGAATAAATTTTCGGCAAAAAATTAGCAGCAGTAGGTATGTTCTTCATACAGTTCATCATCTTTATTGAAACCTTAGAACTAGAGTTTCACCACTAGCATGAGACCTTGGAACGACTCTCAAACCAGCTACTGATTATGGCTCTGATACCATGTAAAGAGAAGAGAAGAAAAAGAGAGGGAGACCTGCGATTGTGGAGCAAAGGGAGTCACAATCGATTATATTGGGGCTGCCCTCCTTTATTCATTAAATAGAATTGCTATTACAAGTCCTACTAGGAATATGAAAGAACCAAACAGCTATTACAATTCCTACTTGGAATAGGAAAGAACAAAATAGAACATAATAGGAAACTGATACTAATTGCTAACTTCTAACTGTATGAGTCCTAATAGGACTAGGAAAACCCACAGTCCTAATATAGTGTCAAGAGGACAGTGATGCAACCAGGAAACCCTCAGGCCTAATTGTCTCCTACCTCTGGATGTAACCAGGAGGCAGAAACAATTGGGATATTACTCTAGAAGCAGGGTCTCACGCAA
Organism: Macadamia integrifolia; assembly: GCF_013358625.1. Classification (NCBI taxonomy): domain Eukaryota; kingdom Viridiplantae; phylum Streptophyta; class Magnoliopsida; order Proteales; family Proteaceae; genus Macadamia; species Macadamia integrifolia. The sequence continues at coordinate 2,463,552 of NC_056560.1, read as the reverse complement.
CCAGCTGGGAAGCCAAGCAATCGATTAGGAAGGAGAATTGATTCAAACCAGGAACTCATTGCGGAAACCACGATAGCAAGCAAAAAAACTTTACATATCAAGCAGTGTAGCATCAAGCAGTAGGAGCAGAAAATCGAAGAAAAAAAATCAATTTCTAACCTGTAGAGTCGATAGCAGTAGATCAATAGCAACATCCAATATGAGCAATCAGCACGATATTAGTTGTTCACAGTGGCAGCAAAGGACTAAAGCAATCTCCAGCAGATCAACTCAAAAAATCGATAGTGTTTTCAGTAAATAGCAGCAAACGATAGAAGGAAATAAATCAGCTCTAGCAGCAGTAGAAATTGATCGATACCAGGTCTCATTTTCATACTAAATCTTCATTAAAAACCATATTAAAACCCTAGTTCTTCTTCTTCTATGAACTAGGGTTTCCTTCTTCAATTAGTTATTGGTCACAGGTAGCGTGTAACAAACCCAAGATATGTAACTAGTATTGGAGAGAGGAGAGAAGAGGGTGAGACTATCAAAATAGCAGAATTGTATATCTCAAACGCTCTTCTCAAAAGAAGGCATATAGTAGGTAATCATCTCCACAAAGGAGAGAAATAACAGTGTAGCATCCAATAGTTACATCAAAAACTCTTCTCAAAAGAAGGCAGGTAATAGGTAATAAGTTTCACAACAAAGACTGATAAAGTGCAAATATCGATGCACTTATGAGCCTAAAATAGAGGTCTCAGGTAGTAGCTAGTCAGCACCAGGTTGCTGGGGACCAGACAACATCAAGTTGCCGTGAACCAGACAATATGTGGGCCTGTCCTGCTACTAGATTAACAGCCCAGCAGTGCACCAGCTCTCCCCTACTTAAAAAACTCGCCCACAAGTTTTAGAAAATCGAAGGACAATCTTGGTATGGTGCGTGTCCAGTTTCAGACCGAAACATCACTCTGGCAACTCACAAACATGGGGAAAGAAGTCTTAGAATAAGAAAAAGGAAACAAATCAACTTGTTTTGACCAAAATTTGACCAAGGACTAGCTTGGAGCCCAAGCTATCCAAATAACCCCCACGATCTGGTTTTGGGAGAACCAGAAACTCCAGCCGCATGGCTGACTGGCTTAAAAGCCCCACTGGCCACTTTAGGTGGCATGCAGACCAGGCCTTGGAGGATTCCTTCAGCTGTATTTCAGTCCTAGGAATCGATCTGCATCAGGATATAAAGGGGTTTAGGAAGATTAAACAGGGGTAGACTTGGAACGAAAATAATAAAATAAAGGGACAACGATTGATTAAGATTATAGGGGAGGGAATATGGGAAACAAACTTTAAAATTAATAATGAAGAGGGCAGGTCGGCTTCAACTTCTGACCACTAAGTGAGGCAGAAGAGCGGGTTATTTCCTGAAAGAGAGAACTAGGGGAAGGCCTCTTGATTGCACTCTAACAGAAATGTCCCAACGTGATATAGTTGGGTTATTTGCTTCTTTAGTTTGTCTAATTTCCTAGTTAGGCTAGATTTATATTTCCTAATTAGATAAGGATTTCTATTTTCTCACACTCTTGCTGTACAAGGTACTAGTTACCTTATTACATGTAACTCTTTGGCTAATATATAATAACCTGGTATAGGGGACTGCAAGACATACGATTCTGCTATTCTTGATAGTCTCACCCTCTTCTCTCCTCTCCCCGGTTAGTGGTTACAGATCTTGGGTTTGTTACAGGGAGTATAAGCACAATTTGGTAGCATTATAAGGCTGCGCATAGAATTTTTTATTTTTCTGGTTTCTATTTTTATCTCCCTGTAATTGCAATATATTAATAAAGAAGAAGGAAGAGTACCCTCCAACGATTTGAGAAAAGAAAAAAGAAGCCTTGTGCTAGTGCTGAGTGAGTCAGTTGCTCTGTGAGAGAGTTATGGTGAGAGGCCATGGGTGAGAGACCCTTCCCCCTTTTCCTATCCCTTTCTTCTCTATTTCTCTTTCAGTTTCTAGTTCATTAAATCTGCAACCAGTAATTTGTGGAGAGATATCGAGATACCATTCCACTGCTGATGCTACAATGTGATCCATACAAGTTTGTTCCATTGATATTCAGAGTACTGTTGTTTCTGGTTGCTGGAAATTGGAGTTGAGGTGCCATCATGGTAGTGAAAGATCCTACCATGGAATTAGTTTCTAATTGACTAGGTGGGGACTGGTTCGACATCAATTCCTACCCTTTTACCTGCCAAGTAGTAACCCCTTGAAAATTATGATTAATGATCAGACTGCCACTCCAATTACATATTGACCTATTTAGGCACTTGGATGGGCCCATAGCAATCCCAAATGAGGTTTTCGAATCCGAGATTGCATTAGTAGGCCTAACTCTGAAATTGCAGAGAAGATGGGTCTTACGTCACACAAGGGACACGTTCACTCACAGACACCATGAACTTTTGAATCCCAACCTGATAGAGGAGATGAAGAGGAAGACGTCGACTGGTTGCATTCCAGACACACTTATACACCGTCTCTGTCTGCAATAGATGATGATGACCTGCTGATGTTGGTGATGATGGAGGTGATCCACCTGTAGGTGGGGATGATTTGAATCCATCAACACCAAAGAGAGGAAAAGGAACAACATGAGCCCATCCAATTCACAAGGGAGACTCAGTTTAACCATGCCACCCAATATGCTGACGATGGTGAATGTGCCCCCGTAGAGGCTACTACAAAGGTCCGTACAATCAGTTCAAACTAGATGAAGCAGAAGATGGAATGGATATAGATGCTTTGAGATTGTATTGCACTCTGAGAGACCTGAATTTGGAGGAGAGTAGTGGATATGGGCAATGGCATTCACCATCTTTTGCCCCAAGTTGCTCTAGTTCTCAGTATGGAAAGTATGGCTCTTCCTACTCAATCCGAGGAATATGCAACTGCATGGGGTCAGTCAAAACATGAAGACTGATTTTATGGAGAGTCTCTTCTCATACCTGCCTCCAAACCATATATGATAGCTCCATCAAGCAGTTACAATAGGTCTTCATATGCGTCTACACAGCCCAATCATTATGATACATATCCTAGATTAGGTTACCTTGCACATGCTAATGATGCCAACCATAGGGCTGTTGTGATGAAATATGAGCGTTACTTCTTGGATAGTACGCCATGTGTCTTATAAGTGGTACATTTGGAGAAACAGTTACATCGTAACACAAGCAGTAACGATCTTCTAGTGGTTTTGGCCCTCCTCATAACTCTATGTGGTACCAGGGCCGTAACTTGCAATATTGAATAAAAACTGGGGTCAATTTGTAAATTGCATTTAGTGTCTCCTGTAGCAATTTAGAAGCAGCTCCAATTCCTGGCAAGTTGTGAGAAAGTCATTCGAGGTGGCATGGACATGTGCAACGAAAGCCTTTGAGTGCTTCAGTACAGAGGGGTGATTTGATTCAAATCGAAGGAGCTAAAAGAGCCAAGGGTATGCCCAAAATGATTCTAGGAGAAGAGGTAAGAAAAAAATACATAGCTTAGGACTGATAACAAATATGTTTTTAATTAGAGATCCATGTTAGCAACCCCATTTAGTTAGGATAAGGTCGAGTCGATTTATTATGTGTCTAAGATGACATTTTTTGATAAATGGCTTCACTTCTAATAGTAGGGATCTTAATTCCTGATTTATATTTCAATTGTTTTCATTGAATGTTGTGCGTTTAAGGACTAAATTATATGTAAGATAAGATATCCAAGGAAAATGATACAATAGGCTATGACATACACTAGCATCCTCACAAGCCAAACTCCACTTTGGGTGTTTTTTTCCCAATCGAATGATTCAAAAATATGTAATCATGCTTAAATAGGCACTCCCTGAAGTTTCGGGGTCAAATTCTAGTTTTTGGCCACAAATATGTCCATTTCTCATTTTTCACATAAATGGACCAGATTTTTTGCTATTGAAATACCGAAGCACTGAAATATTTTCAGTTTCGATGCAGGTCGAAATCCCACCAAAATGCGCAATTATTTTACCTTGATTTGAAAAGCTTTTACTAGATTAACTAGCTTTCTATACCTCTTCTGGAGGTCATTACCAGCAGGATTTCATATTTTCTAAACCTGTCCTGCATCAGCCCCCACATCTAATCCCAGCCCTTTTAATCATTCTACATTCAGAACCTAATATGAGCAACTCATGGAGAGCCTCTAGTACGAGATAAATAGCCAAGGCGAAAGAGGACATTGATGCATGATCCCCTAAAAGACCTGAAACTCTCTATCTAGAACATAATTGACTAGGAAGGAGAAAGGATTCATACAAATAGAACATTAAAAGCTCACACATTTTCACTGTCTGTTCACATTGTTTAACATTCAACTTAGTATATGAACTGCCTAAACACCAGCAGCGTTCCCATCTTCACCATTATAGTAATGCAGCTGAGAATGAATTCTATAGCCAGGACTGTGGTAAAGAGGGAGGGGAGCTTTTGGGAACTCCCTACTAATTTGTTAATTTATTCAATTTGCTATTGGGAAATTGGATACTGAATTGTGTTGCAAACAAATAATGATAACATCAGAAAAAGTGGGAAGAAGATGAAAAATTGAGACTCACAGGATCAGGGTACCTCTCTGTCTTGTGTTTTGCATCATCTGTACGAATCCAGGTTCCATCGTCATCAATCCCGACCAAGCCTGAGAAATTCTTGACTGATACCACCATCAACTCCCTGCAAGCAATGCAAATTACAACACCCCCAAAGAAATTGATCCAATTTCTTCACAGAATTCAACCCAGGAGCCAGGAGAGGAGAAATCCCAACCCTTTAGTGACAAGAACCATATCGATATTCTGTCGAGTACCCGTATCAGCATCTGGGATCCTAAGACCGAGATAGACCTTCCCTCCATAAAGCTTCTCGATTCTACAGAATTCCAAAAGCGACTAAGATTACAGACAAACCCAAGTATGGAAATTTCTCCATTTCGCAAAGAAACCACTCAAAACCAGTATCAAATTGATGAAACAGACCTGGAGGCAACCATGAACTTGGCATCCGAGTCAGAGGACTCCAATTCATCGATGTCATCTCCGTAGAAAAACCTTCGTATCAACCGATAGGATACTAACCCACATAGAAGCTCAAACCACATTGTGTTATTGAATTATGCCTCGGCGAAAGCAGAGAATGCCTGAAAGCTAATTGCCTATAAAACCAAGTTTTAAAAAGTAGAGAAATGAGCCAACTCCACTAATTCAATCGCGCTATCGGATTGGATGCGTATTGGGAACTCTGGCGATTGAGATTACTGTACAAAAGTTAATTATTTGGAACTTTACCTTAGAACCACAAATGAAAATATAATCAAATTATACTTTATTCACTATCGTTAGTAAAAAAAGATAATTAATCATTAATATTTACAAATATTGTGATGTAATACTAACTTTTAAATTTGCATATTTGATCTTCTACTTTTTCCAATATCTCATGATGAGTTATAGGAGATATAACTTAATATTGCTCAACCCAAGGCATTATACATCTGTTTTAGAGATTCTATGAATATGACTCGATTATTTCAAATAAAATTTAATAAAAAATATTATTGATCATATTTGAAATAAATTTATAAACAATTCACAAAAACGACACTGCTACCAGATTTCTATCTAATCAAGCATAGACATTTTCTCAACATTTCTCAATTAAGGGTAGTGGGTCCCATGTTGACGATATTTTTAATTAAAAATGTGGGACCACATGTCCAACGTACCGATGTGTAGTCCGTTAGACTTCAACCATTGATTTACCAAAACACATGATGTAACACTGCAACAATATAGGATCTCTCAGTCAAATGTCAAGTGACATGTATGAATCTCATCCCCACACAACTAGTAGTAATATATGCGAGATTCTTATCATATTATTTTTCATACATATACAATATGTATACTTACATTTATATACCAGAATCACATCCCTGATGATATACAATGTAATGACCATATGAATAGGATGTCTAGTATCTCTAGCTGAGAATAGTTTTTGGATGAAAGTCCATGGAACTCTTACATAATAGAGGAGAAATAGGAGTCACTCCCATTCTTTCTTCTTCTTCTTTTTTATTTTCCCTTTTCTTTTCTTTTTTTAAATAGTAGTGCAATTTCCATTTTATATGGATTTTTTTTTTCTCGTTCTTGTTTTAAATGTATAGGCCCTATATGAATGATATCGTTTTCAAAATAACCATTAGTGTAGCCTGCAATTTCCTTTCTAAATGATAGAAAATTATAGTGATCTTACTGAATTCCACTATAGCTGAAACATCATTAATTTTATAAGGGATCATTTTCTGTCCGAGAGCTGCCCCTGGGTCGCATACAAATGGGGGGCACCCTTGTGCCTGGGCATAGGCCGCTTTCGGACTGAAAACACTTGCCATTTTTGTAATTTTAGGAAATTTTGAAACAGAATTTTGAAATATTTCCATGTTGTCTCAGGTTGGTCTTGCACTAAACTATAAACTCAATCTTTGATCAACTATTTACTATTAGGAGTGTAAAAAACTAATAGGTAAAACCGGTTGAAAAAAACACAAATTGAACCAAACTGATCCTTATTAGACTGGTTTTCGATTGGGTATGATGAGACTGGCTGAAAACCTGACCATACTGAATCAATCGATATTCAAACCAAAATCCGAACCTACTGAAACCGATAAAAAAAAAAACATTGAGTATGAGGTTATGAATAAGTTGATTGATTTCAATATTAGTGAGAAGATCTAGTTGTAAGAGGACTTGTTATAAATCAATGAGTATTAGGTTGTTTTACCAAATAAATAAATAAATAAATAAAAGGTTTTGAATAGAAAAATTCATTTGTAACAATGTTTTTTTGTTGATCTTCTTGTTCAATATACAAATTAGTTGAGCAGTTAAATGGATGATTAGATAAGAGGGTTCATTTTGTGATTTCAATATTAGTTATCTTCTCACTTATTAGTTATCCATCGATTTCATATTAGTTATCTTCCCCTTACAATGATTTGATTTGTAACATTGATTTCTCTACAAACTCTGTTTATCAATTAATTTCGATACTAATTATCTTCCCCTAACAACTTATTGCTCTTTGTTCCGATTAGAACATGAACACATTAAATTAATTTCCCTATTCCTAGTTGTTTTTGTTTGATTTGGGAAGATGATTAAAAGTGTTTTTATTGAATCTTTTCTTACTACAACTTATGAATTCAAGAATTCAGTGGTTCAAGCAAGAATATAAACCGATCTAAACCGATATTTATTGGATAATGGAAAGTCGAAATAAACTGAAATCATACTAGGACAAAATCAAAGCCGACCAAACCCAAATTTCCTTAATAGCTTGGTTTTGGCCTCTCTCAGTCCCAAATCAAAATAGATTCAGCCCGACCAAAACCTAGTCAGATCGACTATTTGATAGCCCTACGTCCTATTATTGTCTCAAGCTGAAGCTAGATGAGTCAAATGTCTACTCAATCTTACGTACTTGAATTCATCCATGTCATTCTGTTGAAATTTTAAATGTTTTTAAACTAGATGATACAGAATATTATTTTATTTTTAAAGGCTTGTTAGATGGTTATGTCTTTTCCTAATAGGCACTTAAATGATCAATGGATGTGACTATTAGAACCATGTTTGAATAGCCAACAAAAATGTCTTATGGGAAAAGACTGATGTTTGAGCATGTCTTTTGAAGACAACCTTTGGTAATGTCTTTTCATCTCATATATAGAAGAGGTGCTAGAAAATGTGTTACAAATAATGTTCAAAATCCTTTTACATTGTTTTGTTTGATTTTGAAAATTTTACTTTAAATTTTTTTCTCTCACAAAGTTTGAATTTCTTGGAGTTGCTTTTGAGGGAGGCATTTTTTGGGTGGAAACTTCAATCCTATATTGGAAATGTATAAGAATAAAAAGAGATACCACGGAGACATTAACACTCCAAACTTTATCTGCTATTTGTTTTCATAGGTATCAATCAAACTCTTACAACTAGTTTTCTAATGGCTCACTACCAACATTTTACAATATCAATGTGATTCTACTTGCATAAGACACATTTTACACATAAAGACAATTCTTTGAATAAAAGATAGATTCCAAAGAAAATGCCTCTTACTTTGGCAAGATAAACAAGATAAAGTAAAGCACACACTCTTCAAACCATTGAAGCCCAAGTAATTGACTCATGTTTAAGCTCAAAAGATATAAGAATTGGACCACCTTAAAAGGTCTCACAAAGTCCTTTATCTATAACTAACTTGAGACTCATAACAAATGCCCACGATTTGACAATTGATATCATCCACGGATGTCTCTCGGTTACCGTAGGCATCTAACAGTGTTCCAATGGTTATAATAGAGTCATTGAATTTCAACATACATATTAATGGCTCATACGTCCATGATATCTCGCCGACACGGACATCCCCGAGATAAGGGACTGAGGAGAGAGTGCAGGAACCACTCCTCTCGTATTAAACACCTGTCCTTACCAAAAAAAAAAAACAAATATCAAACACCTGTGTTTTCTTGCGGACATCTACGGTATCTCATGGACATACCTTAGATAGAAGACCTGGATGTGTTCAAGTTCACTCTCCTTGGCTTAGTCTTCCATCCCCACCCACATTCATCCGTGAAACAAAGACTTAAGTGCAAACCTATTCTAAGTCTTTTTTTTTTTTGTTATATACATCCTATAAAACTGTTCAAGGGGACTTTACTCACACACACACAAGAGGGGAGGGGGGGAATGCATGTGACAGGCCGAGTTGATCCCTAGACCACAAACCTGGCACCTACTCTATCAATAGAGGCTGCAACCAGTGCTCTATGCATTGGATTTACGAAAAACCTATTCTAAGTCAACCTCCTAACTTGGGGGTATATTCCATTATAGGGTTTAGGTGACTTAATGAAGGGCTTATTTATATAATATATATATATAGAGAGAGAGAGAGAGAGTGAATGTGTAACTGAGGATTACCAAAAATAATTATAAAGTATGAAATAAATCTTATGTTGTCTATGAAGCTTGGGATCGTGGTCCTCTGTAGCATGACACGACGTGTAGTGTAGATCCAAGGGCTAAGAGCCCTAAGACATATAATGTTAAATTTGTCTTGAATTCTTGACCCGTTTTGAAGATTGACCCGATCTGACATATTTTGGTGGCGATCCGAAAGGGAATTTTTCTAAGATCTGTGATGGAAGTAGAGGGGTTGGATTAATAGGCTCAATCCTGGAGCCCATCACTGATCTCGTATAGGGGTGCGGGGGTGTAGCCCCCGTGGTATGGTTCGACCTGATCGACCGCGACCCGATAGGTCGACCCACCATTTTGGAGTATATATAATGTACTGTTGCTTATTGAGAAAGTCATTATATTCTAGGGTTTTCAAGCAGCTGGGGTTTCAGGGCGAGTTTTTTCCTCGCCGCTGCTAGGGTGTAATCTCTCTTTTGCATAGTGAATCATCTTCTTCTTCGCCCGAGGACGTAGCACACCACCCTAGTGTGTGAACCTCGATAAATCTCTATGTCATACGGATCTATTGTCTCTTTATTATTCGTGTTTCTTGGTGTTTGATCTAACAAATTAGTATCAGAGCTCTGGGTTACTTCGATCTATGGCTTCAACGAAATACGATATTGATAGGTTTGACAGCAACATCAATTTTAGTTTATGGAAGGTTCAAATGATGGTTGTTCTCACGCAGCAGGGTTTGAAAAAAACCCTATTTGGGAAGGCGAAGAAATCTGCAACCATGTCCGATGATGATTGGAGCGATTTGGATGATAAAGCCCTTTCAGCTATTCAATTGTGTCTTTCGAATGATGTTCTACAGGAAGTTCTCTCAGAGAAAACGGCTGCAGAGTTATGGGTGAAGTTGGAGAACCTCTACCTCACCAAATCCCTCACCAATAGGTTGAGATTGAAGCAACAACTGTATACCCTTCATATGGGTGAAGGTACTTCTATTAAATCTCATATATCTGAGTTCAATTCTATTATTACTGATTTGAAAAGGATAGATGTTAAAATAGACGATGAAGATTTTGTCATATTATTGTTATGTTCTCTGCCTCCATCTTATAAGCATTTTAGGGATACCATGATTTATGGTAGAGAGACAATCTCTATTGAGGATGTCAAAACGAATCTGCAAAGCAAGCAGAAGATTGATGATGAGTTGACAACTACCAATAAATCTGATGACGTTGGTTTGGTAGCTAGAGGGAGAACGAATGAAAGGGGTTCAGATGGTGACAAAAAGAAGGTTAAATCAAAATCTAAGCACAAGAATTTAACCTGCAATTACTGTAAGAAAAAGGGGCATATTAAATATGAATGCTATAAACTTTTAAATAAGCAGAAGGCAGGTGGTGGTGCTCAAAATCAACAGAAAAGAGATGATTCTGTAGAAGCTAGTATTCCTGAAGATGAGAGTGAGTCTGATATGCTTTTGGTGACTGATGATAAAGTTAGATCACAGGATGAATGGATTCTTGACTCTGGTTGTTCCTACCATATGTGTCCCAATCGTGAATGGTTCTCCACATACGAATCAGTTCAAGGTGGAGTTGTGTTGATGGGAAATAATGCTTCTTGTAAGACTATTGGAATGGGAACAATCAATATCAAGATGTATGATGGCATTGTTAGAACCTTGTCCAATGTCAGGCATGTCCCTGATTTGAAGAAGAATCTCATTAGTTTAGGCACTCTTGATTCAAATGGGTGCAAATATACAGCTGAAGGTCGAGTCATGAAGATCAGCAAAGGTGTTCTCTTATTGATGAAAGAAATCAAGGTTGGCAGTTTGTATGTGTTGCAGGGTACTACAGTCACTGAGTCTGTTGCAGCAGCTTCATCATCTATGTCTGAATTAGATGTCACAAATTTATGGCACATGAGGTTAGGCCATATGAGTGAAAGAGGAATGGCATCATTAAGCAAAAGGGGCTTGTTGTGTGGTCAGAGTACAGGAGCAATGGAGTTCTATGAGCATTGTGTGTTTGGGAAGCAGAAAAGAGTTAGTTTCAGTACTGCTATTCACAGGACCAAGGGAACTTTGGACTACATTCATTCAGACCTATGGGGGCCCTCCAGGGTTGCTTCAAAGGGGGCTGGTGCAAGATACTTGCTTACTTTCATTGACGATTTCTCTAGGAAGGTTTGGGTCTATTTCTTGAAGCACAAAAATGAAATATTTGTCACTTTCAAATAGTGGAAGAATTTGCTTGAGAAGCAGACCGGGAAAAAAATTAAAAGGCTGAGAATCGATAATGGCCTAGAGTTTTGTGATGGTGACTTTAATGAATTTTACAAAAATGAAGGTATTGCAAGACACCATACAGTTGTTAAAACACCCCAGTAGAATGGAGTAGCAGAGCGTATGAATAGAACCTTATTAGAAAAGGCAAGGTGTATGTTATCAAATGCAGGATTGGGCAAGGAGTTCTAGGCAAAAGCCGTTAACACAACAACCTTGTTGGTGAATCGATCTCCTTGCACAGCTATTGAGTGCAAGACTCCATAATAAGTTTGGTCAGGTAAACCTGCAGACTACTCAAATTTAAAAGTATTTGGATGTCCTGCTTATGCACATGTAAATGAAGGGAAGTTGGAACCTAGGGCTAAAAAATGCATTTTTCTTGGGTATGGATCTAAAGTGAAAGGATACAGGTTGTGGTGTTTTGATCCAAAGTCTCCAAAATTTCTTATTAGTAGAGATGTTACTTTTGATGAATCTTCTATGTTGCATCCTAGGAAAGAAGCTCATATTCATTGTGATGAAGGTCAATAAAAATCTAGAGAGAATGTGGAGTTTGAAATTGGTGGTTCATCTTCAAACAAAGCACAATCTACTTTAGTTCAGTTGCCTACTTTTACTGAAGGAGATGATGCTCAAGAAAATCAAGAAGAAGAGCGGTACAGCATTGCCAAGGATAGACCAAGGAAGAATATTAGACAACCACAAAAGGATGAGCATGCTGAATTTGTTGCTTATGCATTGTCTATTGCAGATACAATTGAAAATAGTGAGCCTGCAACATATTCTGAAGTTGTTACTTCAATTGATTCTACAAAATGGTTGATTGCCATGAATAAGGAGATGGAATCTCTTCATAAAAATCAGACTTGGAAGCTTGTGAAGTCGAGAACAGGGAAGAAAATTATTGGTTGCAAATGGGTCTTCAAGAAGAAGGAATCTGCCTCAGGTGTTGAAGATACTAGGTACAAGGCACGTTTGGTTGCAAAGGGCTACAGTCAGGTACAAGCAATTGATTTTAATGATATTTTCTCACCTGTTGTTAAGCATAGTTCTATTCGTATCCTACTTGCTTTAGTTGTTGTGCATGATTTGGAATTGGAGCAACTTGATGTGAAAACAGCATTCTTGCATGGTGAACTAGAAGAACAGATTTATATGCATCAACCTGAAGGGTTTGTTATTGAAAGTAAGGAGGACCATGTATGCTTGTTGAAGAAGTCCATATATGGTTTAAAACAGTCTCCTAGACAGTGGAATAAAAGGTTTGATTCAGTTATGGCTAGTTTTGGATACTCCAGTTGTCAATATGACTGTTGTGTTTATTTCAGAAAGCTCTGATGGGTCATTCATATATTTGTTGCTTTATGTTGATGATATGTTGATTACAACAAAGATAGGAATGAGGTCAATGGGTTAAAGGAATAATTAAGTTCTGAATTTGAGATGAAAGATTTGGGGGCAGCAAGGAAGATCTTTAGTATGGAGATCAAGAGGGATAGAAAAGCAGAGAAGTTGTGGCTATCTCAACAAAAGTACACTGAGAAGGTATTGAATCGTTTTGGCATGAAAGATGCCAAACCTGTAACTACTCCTCTTGCATCTCATTTTAGACTTTCAACTGCTCTATCACCTAAGACAGATGAAGAGGTGGAGTACATGTCATGTGTTCCATACTCTAGTGCAGTTGGCTCCGTTATGTATACTATGGTTTGCACTCGTCCTAATATTTCACAAGCTGTCAGTGTGGTGAGCAGATATTTGTCATGTCCAGGTAAAGCTCATTGGGAAGCAGTGAAGTGGATACTTAGGTACTTGAAAGGGACCTCTGGTGTTTGTTTGGAGTTTGGGAGGAATGGTGATAGTTTATCTGGTTATGTTGATTCAGATTATACAGGTAATCTTGACAAGAGAAGGTCACTCACAGGCTATGTATTTACTCTTGGAGGAAGTACGGTTAGTTGGAAAGCTACTTTACAAGTTACAATTGCATTATCTACCACTGAAGCAGAGTATATGGCAGTGACTGAGGCAATTAAAGAAGCTATTTGGCTTAGAGGTTTGTTGGGAGAACTCAGCATGGATCATGGGGTGACTGTTGTTCATTGTGATAGCCAGAGTGCTATTCACTTGACTAAAGATTCAATGTATCATGAGAGGACAAAGCACATTGATGTTCGGTATCATTTCATAAAAGAGATAATTGTTCAAGGTAATATTCAAGTGTTGAAGATTGGTACTGAAGACAATCCAGCTGATATGTTGACTAAGCCTTTATGTGTTGGTAAGTTTGAGCATTGCTTGAACTTACTTGGTGTTTGTTGTGTTTGAGTTCAGCCCATTGGAAGGCTATTGGAGAAGATGAAGATGTTAGCTATTTGTTTATCTGTTGGAGGAGAATTCAAGGCAAGATGGAGATTTGTTAAGTTTGTCTCGAATTCTTAACATGTTTTGAAGATTGATCCGATCCGACATATTTTGGTGGCGACCTGAATGGAAAATTTTTTGAGATCTGCGATGGAAGCAGAGGGGTTGAGTTGATAGGCCCAAGGCCGGAGCTCATCACTGATCTCGTATGGGGGTGCGGGGGCATAGCCCCCGCGGTATGGTTCAACCGAATTGATCGCGACCCGATGGGTCGACCCACGATTTTGGAGTATATATAATGTACTGTTGCTTGTTGAGAAAGTCATTGTATTCTAGGGTTTTCAAGCAGCTAGGGCTTCAGGGCGAGTTTTTCCTCGCCGCTGCTAGGGTGTAATCTCTCTTTTGCATAGTGAATCTTCTTCTTCGCCCGAGGACGTAGCACACCACCCTGGTGTGTGAACCTCATTAAATCTCTGTGTCGTACGGATCTATTGTCTCTTTATTATTCGTGTTTCTTAGTGTTTGATCTAACACATAATCCATGGCGTGGACGTGTAGCTCAAGGTGTCCAACCCTTGAATCTGCATTACACACCATGTCGCATACAGAGGATCAGTACGCATGAAACTTGACTTCAATATTTCTTTTTTAAGTCTCGATGTCTTCAATCCACGATGATTTTGGGACTCAATGAGTTTCTCATTTGGTTATGCAAGCTCTACTAATACCTTGCTCCTCATCACACTCGAATGGGTCAATTGAATTTTTCTTCGATATGCATGATGAGTATCTTGAATGCTTGGATTATGTGGAACCTTACACTTTAAATGTTATGTTAATAATCTCATGAATCATCATCTCAATGTCAGTTTCATCATCAAAACCTAAAATAGATAATTAGATATTCATATGTCAACATAGCCTAGACTTGAAAACTAACGTGACCTCATTTTATTGGAGAAATGGTTTAATTGAGTTTACAACAAATGGCAAAAGGAGTTAGTTTATGAAAGGCTAAAAAAAAAAAGAAGATTACTAAGGGAAACAAAAAATAAACATTAATGCATATTGTTAAGGTGAGAGTTATAATGACATCAACCCAAGGGGATAGCACAGTTGATGAGCAACGAACTTGATACAAGCCGTAAACTCGGACGTCCTGAGTTCGACTCTCACTAGGCACACCTTGGGTGTTCACACGGGGGTGTTTAGAACTCTTCACTGCCTTCAATAAAAGTTGAATGATTTTCATTTAACTCTGGTATGACCCGATCCATGCAATTGTGAGGTCAATCGAAGCCGTCGTTAGCGAAAATAAAAAGAATTATAATGACATCGAATTTGACATATGATTAATCAATGAGCTCCACATCCTATCTAATATAACAATTTTTTTTTTCAAGGCAATCCCTCCTTATGGGCAAAAAAGTTATTGTACATGCAAACTCCAAAAGTACGGCAACACGAATAAGATGATCAGGGTGCGCTTGCCTAGGAGTGCAACAACTATGGTTTCCTGGCACTTTTTGTTAAGCATGCTAAACTGATCCTAGATTCCTAGTTCCAAATATATATATATATATATTTTATAATGTAACTACCGTGAAAAATTGGTTGGAAATGGAATACCTAGAAGGCTGGACTTTTTATATTTAAAAGTGATTCATGCTCTATGTACGTGTGACTAAGCCATCATTTATTATTCATCTATCCACCGTATACTTTGCTCAATTAATTAGAGATAGAGGTCGATCCAATGGTTGCTTTGGTAGTTGGCACTTACTTCTCCCTTAGGAGAGTATTTCGGGGACTTTGTCAGTGAATTTAGTTTCCTTAGTAGCACCTAAGTCATGCAACTACTTAGCATCTGTCTTATTATCAAAAAAGCTGTTTGCTCTTCATTATAGCCCCTTATATGAATCATATAGTGTATTCATCACACACACACACACATACATACACATAGGGAGCATTGATGTAGACCATTGTTTCCAAACAGAAAATTAACCACTTAGAAAAAAAAATGGTAAAAGAATACTATCTCTTAGTGTACTCTGAAAGTAAAGTTGGGTCATAGGCATCTTTTTACAACGATTTCACTTTCCATGTGTGTGGACGTAAGGTACACTTAGGCATCGTATGACAACATTCTGTTTCTGTCATTTCTACGTTTTTTTGTTCCCAGAAAAGAAGAAACAACTTAAAAAGTGTTTGATAAAATTGTTTCATTTCACCTGTTTTTAGAAACATAAATCAAAATTTATGCCTATTTCAATTCTAGAAACGACTTGGACGAAACAAATCATAATTGTTTCGTCGTTTCCAGAAACGAATTTGAGAGAATAAAAAAGGCTATTGTACCCGATAAATATTTCAACTATTTAAAGCTAAAAAGAGGCAATTGAACCATCTCTCCCGTTTGGGCATCCAATCATAATATTGGGTTTTTTAGTGGTATTATGTCTGGACAAAAATATTTTGAGAAACAAGTTTATTAAACATCAAAAATTCTGTTTTTATTCTAGAAACATGAAAAATTGTTTGTTTCTAGACACAGAAAAAAAAAAGAAATGTTATTAAACAGTGCGGTTGATAAGAGGTAATATCATTTTCTCATTGAAAAGAAAATAGAAAGTAATTTTCTATTTTGAAGTATGCTTTTGCCTATACTTTTTTTTTTTTTTTTTTTTTTTT
>NC_056560.1:2360757-2447051 GCF_013358625.1 Macadamia integrifolia | reverse complement strand
CTGCATCAGCTCCTCCCGACTTGAAAACATTCGTCTCCGACGAATGGGTGAAAGACATGTAACGCTCATATAAGTCAGGATCGAGTCGCTTGAAGTCATCAGCATGAACCCAAGTGCAATCAGTCCGTGGTCGTCCCTTCCATTTGACAAGAAAAGTGTGATAACCGGTGCCATGACGAGTGGTTTTGTAAATATCATCCAAAACCTCTTCAATAACATCTTCAAGAGGTGGTGTAAGTTGGGGCAGCCTTAGCATTTGTTCCAGGTCACCATCATCTGAATGATGTCCCACATAAAGATGTAGGTCAGCTACATTGAAGACATCGCTTATGGTCATTTCCTCAGGTAATTCGAGCACATAAGCATTTGGTCCTATACGTTTCAGCACCTTATAAGGACCCATCTTCTTTGGATGGAGCTTTGTGTTAACACCAGGTTGGAACCTCTCAGGATTTATGCGAACCATAACCATGTCTCCTGGTTTAAACTCCACATAACGACGATGACGATCAGCTGTAGTCTTGTAGACATCATTACTTAAGGCAATACGTCGTCGCACGTTTGCATGCACCTCTGTGATGTGGCGCAAGAATTCATCAGCTTCAAGGCTGATTCGAGCCTGGGGTGGGAGTGGAACAAGATCAATTGGGCGTTGCGGCTGAATTCCAAGTAATATCTCAAATGGTGTGCGCCCCGTTGTCCTGTTCACAGAGCTATTGTAGGCAAACTCAGCTATGTCAAGGATTGCTGGCCATGTCTTCTCATAATCTCGGACCAAGCACCTCAACAAGTTCCCCAAACTTCTATTAACAACCTCTGTTTGACCGTCAGTTTGTGGATGGAATGCAGTTGAAAACTGTAGCTTTGTGTTAGTTTTTAGCCACAATGTCTTCCAGAAATAGCTCATAAACTTGACGTCACGATCAGAGACAATAGTACTTGGCAGCCCATGCAGTCGAACAACCTCTTTAAAGAAGAGCTTTGCAATATGATAGGCATCAAAGGTCTTTCGACATGGCAAAAAATGAGCCATCTTAGAGAAGTGATCCACTACAACCATGATGGAATCGTACCGTTCTCTTGTAGGTGGCAGCCCAAGTACAAAATCCATACTAATGTCGAGCCAAGGTGCATGAGGAACCGGTAGTGGGGAGTAGAGGCCTGTATTCTGCTTGGTCCCCTTAGCAAGTTGACAGACTCGACACCTTTTGATGACATGATCTACGTCTTTTGCAATGTGTGGCCAGTAGTACCGATCAGTCACCTGTATGATGGTCTTGTCCTTGCCGAAGTGGCCTCCCAAACCTCCTCCGTGGAACTCCCTTATGATGTGATGTCGTAGGGAGGAGTCTGGAATGCATAATCGCGTTCCGAAGAACAAATAACCATTGTGGAAAGAATATTTAGGGTGTTGCTCACCTTGCTGTAACTCTGCATATAGAACTCTGAAATCCTTATCAGATGCGTACTCATCTCGTATCTGATCAATACTAACGGCATGTGCTGAAAAAGTATTGATAGTGAGAACTTTTCGGCTTAAAGCATCAGCCACCGTGTTCTCTTTACCAGCCTTGTATTTCATCGCAAAGACGAACTCTTGCAGGTAAGCAACCCACTTTGCATGCTTTTGACTGATTGACTTCTGAGAATGGAGATGTTTGAGTGCTTCATGATCGGTGTAAAGAATAAATTCCTTACCAATAAGATAGTGTCTCCAATGGCGTAACACTTGGATGACAGCATAGAGCTCCAAATCGTAAGTCGAGTAGCGTCGCTTGGCATCGTTGAGTTTCTCGCTATAGAAAGCGATAGGGTGCCCTTCTTGTATCAGCACACCTCCCAACCCAATATGCGAAGCATCAGTTGCCACCTCAAATACACGATTAAAATCTGGCAGGCGTAATACCGGGGCCTCCGTCATCTTCTTCTTGATAAGATGGAGGGCTTTTGTCACCGCTGTTGTCCACTCAAACTTGCCTTTACTCTGCTTCATACATTCGGTAATAGGTGCCATGACTGCACTAAAATTTCGAATGAATCTCCTGCAAAATGAGGCTAGACCGTGGAAGCTACGGACTTCAGTGATTGTCTTCGGGGTAGGCCAGTTGGTGATGCTCTTGATCTTCTCAGGATCAGCTTCAACCCCCTTGGAAGAGACAATAAAACCAAGGAATACAACCTTGGGTAGCATAAAGGAACACTTCTTGAGATTAATGTATAGCTTCTCCATACGGAGCACCCTCAAGACTTGCTTCAAATGGTCGATGTGATCATCTGGATGCTTGCTGTAAACTAAGATATCATCAAAGTATACAACCAAAAATCGACCAATAAATGGACGAAGTATCTGTGTCATAACTCGCATGAATGTACTAGGTGCATTCGTCAGACCAAAGGGCATGACCTTCCACTCGAACAGTCCATCCTTGGTTTTGAAGGCGGTCTTCCATTCGTCTCCTGGCCGAATACGAATTTGATGGTAGCCGCTTCGAAGGTCCAATTTTGAAAAGACCTTTGCACCGGACAACATGTCTAGCATATCATCAAGTCGTGGTATGGGAAACCTATACTTAACCGTTATTTTGTTGATTGCTCTGCTGTCGACACACATACGCCATGAGCCATCCTTTTTTGGAGTAAGTAATGCTGGTACAGCACAAGGACTAAGGCTCTCAATGATAAACCCCTTCTTTAGTAGTTCATCAACTTGCCTTTTGAGCTCAGTGTGTTCTGTAGGACTGAGACGGTAAGCTGGAAGGTTGGGAAGCACAGAACCAGGTACCAAGTCAATAGCATGCAGAATATCGCGCATGGGAGGGAGCTTATTAGGTAGCTCGTCAGGTACTAAATCAGAAAAGTCTGTTAGAAGCTCTCTAATAGGCCGTGTGAGCTGAACTGTTGGTGGTGGAGTGACCTCTCTAGTAACCAGGGCTAATATCATGCCTGTATCATGGCTGGTTCGCTCAAACTGCTTTTGTGGAACAGCTAAGATCTTCTTCTGTTGAAGGACTAGCATCTTGTTGGTATCGGTGGTGGCTTTCTGGTTAGTCCTCAATGTCTGTCTCTTACGCATCTCCTCTGGTACATTGATAGGCTCAAGTATAGTGCGCTGCCCTTTAAAGGTAAATATGCACTGATTCTTCTTTCCGCCAGTGAGAACATCATTATCATACATCCATGGTCTCCCTAAAAGAACATCAGTTAGCTTCATAGGAATAACATCACACCATACCTTTTCTTCATATCGAGAAAGTTGTAGTGGAACAAAACATCGCTGATTGACCTCCAAAGTGTTGCCATTCAGTAGGGATACTTTGTAAGGCTGCGGGTGTTTCTCTACCTTCAAATGTGCTTTCTTCACAAACAACTCAGAGACAACATTAACGCAGCTGCCACTGTCAACGATCACCTGAACAGTGCGATCAGCTGAACGCATGCGGCTGTAAAATATGCATGTACGTCGCCAATCCTCGCCTTTGGTTTCAGCCACCAATATGCGAGAAACCACATGAATTCCATAGGAGTCATCTTCATTTGCTTCAGCCCCATCATAATAATCAACATTTTCGTCTTCTTCTTCCAATGGGATTGGAAAGATATGGGAATTATCTTCATCAGGAGTATCGTCAGCGTCAACCATCACTGCTACTTTGTGATGTGTAGGACAATTTTTGGCATAATGTCCCCTCTCCTGACAATGAAAGCATTGCACTGTGGCAGTGCTAGGCATAGGTGCTTTCCCCTTGTGATCAGCACGTGGAGAAGGTGTGGTACGTGGAGGATAAGAAGTAGGATTTTTTGCTGAAATTTTTTTTGTGATCTCTCTAGCTTGATATCCAAACCTTCTACCCGTAGGAGCTAGTAACTCCTCTGCATGTACTGCCTTCTCGAAGCATTCCCTGACATTGGATACATCTACTACGCCAATAGCACGATTTATATCAGATCTCAAACCCAAACGAAAGCGGGAAAGTACCTGTAATTCATTCTCCCTGATGCCAGTGCGTGAATAGAGTGAATCAAACTGCTCCATATACTCTGCAACGGACATACTCCCTTGACGAAGAGTATTCAGCTTGTCCTGCAGTTGTGATCTAAAGTGTCGTGGTAAGTATTTGGCACTAAGATCTTCTTTCATCTCTTCCCAAGTAATGGGAGCTCTACCACGATCTTCTAGATCCCTTTCTTCAGTTCTCCACCATTCGCGGGCTGAGCCAACTAGCTTAGTACGTGCTAGTCTCATCTTACGTGACTCAGACAACTCATACCAATCAAAATAGTCATCTAAAGCAGCCAACCAATCATAAAATACCTGTGGATCATGCTTTCCGTTGAACTCCTTTAATTCAAGCTTGACTTTTTGTGAATCATCAGTACGTCGACGGGGTGCTTCAAGATCACCATTGAAATAAGATCTTACATGCTCCTCAAAGGTAGGTGGTGTTGTAGGGGTTCTTTGTTGTGCCCTTTCAGCACTTCTCCTATGTTGACGATGCACAGTAGATTGTAGTTGATACCTGTCCTCCCTCTCGAATGGTACATTGCTGCCTTGTATTGGAGTAACACTTTGGTTCTCAAGTCGCAGTAACCTCTCACTAATAGTTTTTTGATCAGCAGAGAGTTGTTGAAACATTTCAATGACTTTTGCCATTGGATCAGGTGGAGGCGGCGGCCACTGTGACTCATTCTCTGCCATGCTCTGATACCAATTGATGTAATACTGAAATTGAGGAAGCTCAAAACAGTACCAGGGTAGGATCTTTTCTCAGAGAATAGGGAATTCTAGATATGGAGAATAGGATATTGCTAAAACTTGTTGAAAGATGAAAAAAAAGATGGAACAATAAACAATAATATAACACCCGGGCTTCACACCGCAAGGTGGATCGACTGGATCAAACACCAACCTACCTTGATCAAACACAAGAGATTTCTTGATCAAACACAAGAGATTCTTGATCAAACACAAGAAGAGAGTTGCATAAGCAAACTTTGATTTCAAATTCTGAGTTGTCTTTGAATGCTTACAATTGATCCCTATTTATAGGACCAACTCAACAAAACATTACATACCCAACTTCCAACTAACAATAGTAGAAAGTCTTCACTTATTAAAGTTGGGGTAGGAAAGTCTTCACCTTCCAACTACTAAAGTTGGAAAAGTTTTCACCTACCAACTACCAAAAGTAGAAAAATCCTCACCTCTTAAAGTTACAATGGAAAAGTCATCCCCCAACTACCAAAGGTGGAAAAGTCTTCATCCCCCACCTACCAAAGGTGGAAAAATCTTCATCCCCCACCTACCAAAGGTGGAAAAGTCTTCATTCCCCAACTACCAAAGGTGGAGAAATCTTCATCCCCCACCTACCAAAGGTGGAAAAGTCTTCACCCATCATCACTTACAAAAGTGAATTGATCCCCCCATTTAGAAAAGTAAAAAGTAAAAGTAAAAGTAAAAGTAACTTCTAACCACTTAAATTGAACCGATATTGGACCAACATGGACCATGGTTCAATTGGAACTAAACTAAGACATAAAACATGAAAAAACTAAGTATGAAATTAATAAGCATCAACAAGGTAAGGCCACATGCTAGTTACTCTTGTTGGCCTTCTTCCTACGGATGTAGGTCTTCAGATCTGCATCACCATGTCTTCTCATAGTCTCGAACCAAACACCTCAACAAGTTTCCCAAGCTACGGTTCACCACCTCTGTCTGTCCGTCTGTCTGTGGATGAAATGCAGTTGAAAATTTCAGCTTTGTATTTGTCTTCAACCACAATGTCTTCCAAAAATAACTCATAAACTTAACGTCACGGTCAGATACAATACTAGTTGGCAGCCCATGTAGTCGTACTACTTACTTGAAGAAAAGCTTTGCAACCTGATAAGCATCAAAAGTCTTACGACAAGGTATAAAATGAGCCATCTTAGAGAAACGGTCCACAACCACCATAATGGAATCATATCGTTCTCTAGTAGGGGGTAGTCCAAGAACAAAATCCATGCTAACATCAAGCCACGGTGCATGAGGAACAGGTAGTGGAGAGTATAAACCTGTGTTCTTTTTTCCCCCTTTTGGCAACTGACATACACGGCATCTCTTGATCACATGATCGACATCCTTTGCAATGCATGGCCAATAATATTGATCAGTCACCTGTGCAAGAGTCTTATCTTTCCCAAAATGCCCTCCTAATCCCCCTCCATGTAACTCTCGTATGATGTGATGACGTAGGGAAGAGTTTGGGATACAAAGCCGTGTGCCAAAGAACAAGTACCCATCATGAATAGAGTACTTTGGGTGTTGCCCACCTTGTTGTAACTTCATAAAGACAGTGCTGAAATCAGAATCAAATGTATACTCACCTCGTATCTGATCTATGTTAATAACATGTACTGAAAATGTGTTAAGTGTGAGCACTTTCCGGCTAAGTGCATCAGCCACTGTATTCTCTTTTCCCGCCTTGTACTTCATAGCAAATACAAACTCCTGCAAGTAGGCTACCCATTTGGCATGTCTGTGGCTAATCGATTTCTGTGAGTGAAGGTGCTTCAAGGCCTCATGATCAGTGTACAAAATGAACTCCTTACCAATGAGGTAGTGCCTCCAATGGCGTAGCACTTGTACGACTGCATACAACTCCAGATCATAAGTCGAATAGCGCTTCTTGGCCTCATTCAATTTTTCGCTATAAAAAGCGATGGGGTGTCCTCCTTGCATTATCATTCCTCCTAGCCCAACATGTGAAGCATCTGTAGCTACCTCAAATACTTTGTCAAAATCTGATAGGCGTAGGATGGGTGCCTCGGTCATCTTCTTCTTCACCAGAGCGAAAGCTTTGGTCACTGCAGCTGTCCATTCAAACTTCCCTTTACTCGACTTCATACATTCAGTGATGGGTGCCATTACTGCACTGAAGTTCCGAATAAATCTCCTATAGAAGGAGGCCAACCTATGGAAGCTACGGACTTCTGTTAGAGTCTTAGGTGTGGGCCAATCAGTGATGCTCTTGATCTTCTCCGGATCAGCTTCAACCCCCTTTGATGACACTATAAATCCAACGAATACAACCTTGGGCAGCATGAAAGAACACTTCTTGAGATTAATGTATAACTTCTCAGCACAGAGTACCCTTAAGACTTGCCTCAAGTGATCCTGATGCTCTTCTTGGTTCTTACTGTATACCAGAATGTCATCAAAATAAACGACCAAAAAGCGACCAATGAAGGGACGAAGGACCTGTGTCATCACCCTCATAAAAGTACTAGGTGCATTTGTCAGACCGAACGGCATGACTTTCCACTCATATAAGCCATCCTTGGTCTTAAAGGCGGTCTTCCACTCATCCCCAGAACGGATGCGAATCTGATGATAGCCACTCCTCAGATCTAACTTGGAAAAGACCTTTGCCCCGGACAGCATATCCAACATATCATCTAGTCGTGGTATAGGAAACCTATACTTGACTGTTATCTTGTTGATAGCACGGCTGTCCACACACATACGCCAAGAACCATCCTTCTTTGGCGTGAGTAAAGCTGGTACTGCACAAAGACTTAAGCTCTCCTCAATGAAGCCCTTCTGTAGTAACCCATCCACTTGCCGTTTCAGCTCGGCATGCTCAGTTGGACTAAGTCTGTAAGCAGGAAGGTTGGGTAAAACCGAACCAGGTACCAAGTCAATGGCATGTTGTATGTCTCTCATGGGAGGCAACTCATCTGGGAGATCATCAGGGACTAAGTCAGAAAAATCAGACAGGAGCTCTCTGATGGGTGCACTATACGTTACCTCAGGTTGGGGAGTGACTTCTCTAGTAACAAGTGCCATAACCATTCCAGTCTCATGACTTGTGCGTAAGAACTGTCTACGGGAAATAGTTAGCAACTCCTTTGTGGGCAGAACTAATACCTTCTCATTGTCAATGCCCTTCTGATTTGACCTTAATGACCTCTTCCGCCGTATTTCAGCCGGCACATTTACCGGATAGAAAGTTGTAGGAACACCCTTCCACATGAAAGTACACAGATTCTTCTTCCCTCCAACCATGGCATCATTGTCATACATCCAGGGACGACCAAGCAATACATCTGTGAGTTTCATTGGGATCACATCACACCAAACTTTCTCTTCATATCGGTAAAGTTTCAAAGGAACTGAGCACCTCTTATTCACCTCTAAGGTATTACCATTCAGCAAGGATACCTTATAAGGCTGAGGATGTGGGTCAGCTTTCAAGGTTGCTTTCTTCACAAAGGCTTCAGAAACAACGTTGACACAACTGCCACTATCAATGATAATCTGACAAGTATGCTCACCTGACTTCATACGGCTGTAGAATATGCTGTTACGTCGCCAATCCTCTCCTTTGGTTTCAGCCACCAATATGCGAGTAACAATATTTATTCTCTGGGTATCATCCTCATTAGTGTTTTCCATATCATAGTCATATCCACCATCATCATCATCATCTAATGGGTAGGGATAAAGAGCTGACTCATCCTCCTCATTGGAGTCTTCAACCTCAGCTACTGCATTAACCCTCTGCTTATGCGGACAAGACTTAGCAAAATGTCCTATCTCTTGACAATGGAAACATTGTACCTTATTACTACCTGTCATGGGTGCCTTTCCTTTATGATCAGCTCGTGGAGGAAAAGTGGATTTTGGAGGTGCTGAGCTACTAGGTTTAGTGGCTGGAAAATTCTTCTTTACCTCCCCAGCTTGAAAACCAAACCTTCTAACTGGCTGTGCTAGAAGCTCCTCTGCTCGTAGGGCCTTGTCAAAACAATCCCTCACTGAGTGCACTTCAACAACTCCGATACCCCTGTTGATTTCAACTCGCAATCCTAGTCGAAACCGAGATAACAGTTGCCTTTCATTCTCCCTTATGCCTGTACGAGAATAAAGTGCGTCAAACTTGTTCATGTACTCGGCAACAGTCATAGACCCTTGACAAAGAGTTCAGCTGGTCTTATATGCGAGCTTTGAAGTTGCGTGGCAAGTATTTATCTGATAACTCAAGCTTCATCTCTTCCCAACTAGTAGGTTCTCTACCACGGTCTTCCAACTCTAGCTCATAGGTCCTCCACCACTCACGAGCAGCCCCAACTAGCTTAGCACGAGCTAGTTTCATCTTCCGTTCTTCAGGTAACTCATAATAGTCAAAATAGTCGTCTAGTGCCACTACCCAATCATAGAACAATTGGGGGTCATATCTCCCATCAAACTCCTTCAGATCGAGCTTGACCTTCTGTGAATCTCCAGAATACCTCTGTTGCACGGGACGCTCAGTCTCAAAGTATCCTCTTACATGCTCTTCAAAAGTAGGTTGTGCCACCGGAACCCTCTGTGGTGCTCTCAGATTAGGGTTTGCTCTCCTATTAGTCAACTGAGTAACCACATTCATTGGAGTGTCCACTTCGGGTGTTGTACGTGAACTGCCAGTAGGCTGTTGGGGTGGGGTCTCTTCATTCAACAACCTGGCATCCAATTCAGCCTTCAATTCAGTCCGTAAGGTTTGTTGTTCAGCCTTCATCTCAGTCCTCATAGTCTGTAGCATCTCCATAAGAGAAGCTAGGGTGGGGGTGTTGTTCCTAGTCATGCTCTGATACCACTTAATGTAGGAATAGATTTGAAAACCAGTCCCGAAACTGTAGGATATTATAAACCAAAGAACAACCAAATAACCACCCAATAATAGACAGCAACAACAGTCCAGAATAATCAATCAACAGTCCTTAAACAAACCAGAATTATCAGATCCACAATCAGGAATTTCAGGAAGCAGAGTTTGCATCAACAATTAGAAGCTCCAGCAATAAAATTAGAGTAGTTGAATAAGTAGGATCAGAATCAAAACATAGCAGAACCAGATAACCAAATCAGAACTCGATTCTGGGACAGCAGGTTCTGAGAACAGGCAATCGATCCTAACAAGTTGAGAATCTTCAATAACAGATGTTTAGGTGACAAATAAACAAATCGGAATACTGAATAGCAGGTCCATTCCCTCAGAAAAACATAGGCAGCAACCAACAGTAGCAGATAACACAAATCAGGCAATAATTTCTGGGCAGAAATCACCATCGACCAGCACTGAAGAAAACTCAGAAACTGACAAACCCATGGTCTGATCAGTACCAAACTTGGATCGAGTCCCCTTCTTAATGGTCCTAACAATCGACCAAAATCTCAAAGCAGTTGGGTGGCTGGTTCTCCAAAAACAGCTAGGCCGATAGGAAGGAAAACAGAGAAAACCAACCCAGAAATTTCTGCAGAAAAATTCAGATTACTTGCCTGTACTGCTGGAGAAGAGAATCCAATAAGAGAACCAGAAAAGAAAAGACCCACCCGGACTTCTCGCCGCAGAGTGTCGATCGGATCACACACCAATCCCTAACCCTTGATCAAACACAAAGGTTTAGCCATGGAGAAAAACCAGCGGCAGCAGCATGAAGCTTCACTTTTTTTTAATTGTAAAAATCGTGGCTCATTAAAAGAGCCATAGCTTTATTTATAATAGTGATAGGGGTTTCATTAAATAGAAACTAACTTTAGTTTCCAAAAACTGAAATAGGAAACTAAAAATTAGAAACTCAACTAGTTACTAAATCTGAAATTAGAAAGTCTTATGACTGAAAATTAGAAACTAATTTAAGACTGAAAATTAGAAACTAAATTACTAACTAACTGACTAATTAGTAACCCCATCAGCAGCCCAAATCGTGGGCTGACTTGGACCAGATCTGGGTCGACCCAGTCAGCCACTTGGGTCGACCTTGGTCTTGGTTCTCCTTGTGTAAACCCTTGGTACTGCATCAGTGTTCAAGGGCTAGAGTGGCTCTTTGGGGTTTGTACTACAAGTCACTACAATTATTCAACTAAAGTCGGTTAATCTTGATACCAAGTCTAGATTTTTTCTTGTTTTTAAATGCTGTCTAAAAATTCGAACAGTCATAAGTTAGTTTTTGAAGATCTTTTTCCTATAAGATTTGATTAGATTGGGTTATGTCCTGCATGACTCATAAGTTGGTGAAATAAAATTTGCTCTGGAAAACTCTATTGATTGGAACAGACATCCAACACATGATGCACTTCTAGACTATGGTACTCCAATCTTTGCAATTAAGAAGAGTTTGAAATGAAAACTTGTGCAAGAGAAGATGTTGAAAATAGACAGGCTTCCTATCGTTGACGAGGATTCACAATCTGTATTTTACTCCCCAGTGAGTTGGTAGGACATAGGAGGTGTTTCCTTAGCAATAAATAGGAAGATGTTGGTAGGATTTAGCCATGAGCTTATTTTTATGTTGCTTTTACACAGGGGTGGCTGTATTTCTGCTTGTAGGGTAGAAATGTGGAATTGCTCCTTTGGCCTTTATTTCTGTAGTTAGTTAGGAACACAGTTGTCACGACGTCAATTCGATTCAAGGCGGTGGAGGGGTGGCTAATCGATTTGGTGATGAATCGCCTATTATGGCATTGCCATGGTGGTCAAATCGCCCATGTGTCATTTTTTATTTTTCCTATTTTCTAAAGTTATTTAGTATGTTACTTTTTTATTTTCCCTATTTTCTAAAGTTATTTAGCATGCTACAAGCCTACAATATATATCCTATAACATATAAAACCAACATTAAGCAACATCAAATCATCAAAAATCAACATAGCCATATCAAAATCACCCTGCATTTTACAAAAAATCGATCGCCTAGTGAATCAGGCATGACCTGGCGGCCATGGCGACGCCTATCAGCCAATGGCGACCGCCATTTGTGAGTCACGTAAATCGTAGCACTGCCATGAACTTCTTTTTTCGAATTCCGCCAGGACGCCAAATCGTCGCCTAGGCGACTCCATGACAACTATGGTTAGGAAAAATACCATCTTTACTAAATTGTATGTTTACTATTTTTAGCACATCCGAATTTACTATTGTTAAAAAGCCTAAGGCTTCTTTTACATGCTTTTCACCTTTTTCCCTCCCTTTTGCTAAGTTTTGGTGATGAAGTTATCGAGGTTTTCCATATTCTCTTATTTAAGCATGTTACTTGTAGGATAGGGTTCTTCCCCATGTATCCTGCATCAGTGTATCATATCAATCTTCAACCCAATGGGAATTTTGTCCCTTTTGGCCATTTGAAGTTGACGCAAGTCAATAAATCGTTCAGATGTCATTGAAAACCCAACATTTAAGGCCTAAAATGAGTTTATTTGTAGTCGGGGGTAAATTCGGGAATAAAAATGTTCTAAGGGGTCGAGGTGGTGTTTGAACAAGTTAGATTGAGGTAATCAATAAGATAGTGGATTTGATGAATGACATTCATAAAGTTTGCTTGAGAGAACCCTTTTAAGTTTGCTCTTTCGCGTGATTACCCTTTAGTGTCTATTTTTTTTCTCACAGGGTGTCCGTTACTGTAAGGAAAGCCGGCTCAGTTGGCTTACTAATATGACCACTTGTACCTAATAACCATAATTTTTTGGTTCCTTCAGTGGATCATCCATTTACTCTCTCTGCCCCATATTTCTTATCTCAGTACATTTCCTTTTCAGCGGTTTGGGGTGGGGCCAGATTGGCAGATGCCCTTGAACTTGTGGGAATACCTAAGCTGACAGCTATCACACCAT
The DNA here is from genome assembly GCF_013358625.1 of Macadamia integrifolia. NCBI lineage: Eukaryota > Viridiplantae > Streptophyta > Magnoliopsida > Proteales > Proteaceae > Macadamia > Macadamia integrifolia. The sequence goes on along the minus strand of NC_056560.1, from coordinate 2,434,420 downwards.
CAGGAGGAAAGCATGTTGAATTTACTAGTGTCGATAAGTGTAAGGTGATTGTTGTTGTAACATGGGTTTTCATTTTCTTTGATGGAAGTAGTTTCCTTATTATTGATTTTTGTTTTAAATTTGGAAATTTGTAGGAAGAGAATGGGGGTCCATATAAGGCATCCATCCCTTTAAAGCAGGCAACAAGTCCAGAAGCTGATGTATTACTTGCATATGAGATGAATGGAGAGGTACATGGGCTGTACATCATTCTTATCTGCTGGGTGGATCTGCATATCTTTTAATCATTCTTATTTAAAGTATAAACTGCATGTCACAATTGGTTTTCTTATTGCTTTCTTATTGCTCATCATGGCTATAGATGCAAGCCAGAAAAGACAAATTTGCATTAGATTTTAGTTAAATTTTTGGATTCTTTCAAGTTTTATCATATGACTAAAAGGCTGCTTCCTATTGTTATATTAGGCTGGGGTTGTTTCCTACATGTGTAGAGTACTGTTAAGCGGTTGAGGGACTGTTTTACCCACTGTTACTTGCTGCTAAATTACATACATATACTGTTATAAGTCTGAAGTCAGTACATAATGTGGGTGTTATCTGAGATCCTATCTGGGGTTAGGATAGTTGTTACCTAGCCTTACATTATTCAGCCATGTATGTGTTGAATGAATTTGTATCCACATGTAGTGACTCTATGATCTTACCAATGTTTTTGCTTTGTCTGCAATGTCCTGTGTTTTTGGAAAATGGAGACAAAACACCACTAGTAGAAATGGAGGACAGATAAAAAAAGGGTAGAGAAGAGAAGAAACAAAGTTAAACAGTCAGTTAAGCATTTTAGCTGAGTCAGGGACAGTATGGAAACTATATGATAAGTGAGAGCAGTAGGAGAACTGGAGAAGACACATTATGTAATGGTTATTCCTTTTCGTCCTTGCTTTTCTTTTGAACTCGTGGGTATTTCTTCCTAAGAACCCTTTTCATTGTTATTGGAACTGTTTATTTTCTTCTTCTGTTGATCAATCTACTTGAAGTTTGATTCTCTCAGAAAAATTATGATTTTGTTTCCTCCCTTGTCCTTCTTGGCCTGTTCCCTTTTCTTTATCTCTGATGTTTTATTTGTCGTCACTGGTCATCTTCCCTTTTTCTTTTCTACTGCCATTTTCCTTTATGATTTCTTTTTAGTTTTTTGCAAGAGTAGTCCTGCGTTGTTGTAATTGAAGTTTAATTTCATGTTGGCCGTGCCAAAGATTCTCAATAGGGATCATGGGTATCCATTGCGTGTAATTGTCCCTGGGGTTATTGGTGCCCGCTCTGTTAAATGGTTGGATTCCATCAACATATCTGCAGAAGAAAGCCAGGTTCAAAAAATTAAGCATATAAATTATATTTCTTTTTGGGGAATCACAATGTTCTTTTAACATTCTAATTCACAACTTTGATTTACATTGCTACAAAGTAGGGTTTCTTTATGCAAAAGGACTACAAGATGTTTCCACCATCTGTCAACTGGGAAAATATTAACTGGGCTACCCGAAGGCCGCAAATGGATTTTCCTGTTCAGGTATTCCCCACATTGCATGTTAGCAAAACTTCTTATGTGTTTTGCTGCCACTTCGCACGGATTCCTTGCAAGTCGGGCTGGTTGGGTATGCTTGTATAAAGACTCTAAACAATGTTCTGGATTATCTGTGCAATTCCACTTGATGCTGAGGAGAACTTTGATCAGGTCTGATGGGGCAACAGTGTTTTTTCTGACTAAAACTTTGATTGTTTTTTCAGTCCGCTATTTGTTCCTTGGAGGACGTGGATGTGGCAAAGGATGGAAAGGTAAATGATCCCTGAAGCCATTATAAATTGTACTGAATGTATATCGATATGCCTGTTTGTGTTTACATGATCAGGCAAGTAGTGCTATGTCAATTATTTGCACCATATGGACAACTTTGGGGTGGTTGAGGAACTGTTTAGATATCTCTACACGGTTTTGACTCAGGAAGACCCTTGTTTCTATATTCTTATCCAGGTAATTTTATTTTCTTATGCAGGTAACGGTTGCTGGGTATGCAGTATCTGGAGGTGGACGTGGAATCGAGAGAGTGGATGTATCAATCGATGGAGGGAAGACATGGGTGGAAGTGGCCACGTACCAGAAGCCAGATGTTCCATATGTTGCAGATGATATAAGCTGTGACAAATGGGCATGGGTATTTTTTAAGGCTGAGGTTGACATCCCAAAGAATGCTGAGATAGTTGCCAAAGCGGTGCGTGGTTTTTTTTCTGTGACCTTTATTTTCCAATTTAGTATCATGGAACCCCAAATTGGATACATGGTTGTTGATAAAAAGATTAGAAATGTAATAGAGATTTCATTAGATTTCATTAGCCAATCAATAAGATATTAGGTGCTATCTGCCTATAGACTCTAGTAGTCACTCAATATTCATTATTGCCATCCCTAAGCTTTTTTTTTCTTTGGATGAATCCCGAAGCTTCTTGATGTGAACCATTTTCATTGTCTTGATGGCCAGGTTGATGTAGCAGCAAATGTGCAACCTGAAGACGTGGCTGTCATCTGGAACTTACGTGGAGTACTCAATACATCGTGGCACAGGGTCAAAGTCAGGGTCAGTCGCTCCAATCTGTAGATCAGGCACGGGAAACAGTTACTATAGGACAATGTTCTGCTGTTGTGTGCAGTTCTTTTACATTCTTTTTTATCAGAACTCAAAAACAGAAATTTAGCTTGATTATCATCCAAAGAACATGGTCCGATGGTTCGGAAGGGTTGTGAACTAATGTTGTCATCGTGGCAACCGTGGTTCGATCATGAATAAAAGGTATGCAAGTTAAACCAGACAATTATTTGATGTTTCTTTAGCACCTATATTTTTCAAGTTTCCCACACAATTATTCACCAAACTAGGGATAGATGGATCAAAGATCAAATATTGAGCATCACCTAATATATTGAAATTAATTCTTTAGCACTTATGTTTTGTATGGTTTTCTTTTCTTTTCTATCCAACCAAACACAGCCTTATTATTATTATTTTTTTCTTTTCTATCCATTTCCATCGAATCAAACACTGCCTAAATTTCAGGGTGGAGAAAGCACAACGCCCAATAGGGAATATGGAATACGGAATTTGCGTACAATGTCAAAGTTTTCAACAATCACATTATTTGAATAGGAAGAGAGAAATTCTGTCTCATCTTTTTTTGTGTGCATGGAGTTTAGTATTGATTTAAAAAGTAAGAGAATCCATGAGCATCATTCCCATGATCCCGTCTGTTGTACGAGATCCCATTGGTCCTTCGACTCTTATCGATAAATCCATGAAAGGAAAGAGCTCTTTTAACAGGGTTTCCAGTGCACGGTATTGGTAGCATCACGCACGGTATTGGTACCATCATGGATAACGACACGATCGACACTTATTTTTACTGATACTCTCTCTCTCTCTCTCTATATATATATATAGATTTTTTTTTTAACCCGAATATTATCTGGACTTAGGGAAACCTTTAAAATTTTATTAAATAAGAGAAACAAAATAATGAAGAAACGAAGGGAGACATAGCCACCTAAAATTTGTTTATTGATTGAAAAACAAATTTTACAATATTGTTTATGTATTGGTTACGTATTCATATCAGATAGGTTGGCTAATACGATTGATTATACCTAAAACCTTGTTCTTTAATAGGGAAAAGGTTCTTTGAGCCACTACGGAAGGTGTCTTTTCTATCGGTTATCTTTTCATATAAAATGATTTCATTGCCCTCCTATACATTGTATCAGAATGGTTTTGCTCTCATTTTTTCTTAAAAAGTAAATAGAATGATTTTGCCCTTACTGCAAATCTTTACATTGATACAATATCGGCAAAGTATATATGGGTTGGTTAATACAAAAATTATGGACTCTAAAGGGATGGCTCTCGTCTCTTATTGTGAGAGCATGAAGATTACCATTAAGTTCATTCAATTTGAATCAAATTACTCCTTTGAAAAAGCATTCAAAGACTTTTGTTGAATATGTTCATGCCACTTTAAAAAAAAGAAATTATAATTTATATATTACATAATCATTTTCAAATTATAAACATATTAAATCGAAGTATCAAAACAGTATAACCCACCAACCAACTTTTATTATAACATCCCCCAGACAAATACATCATCATCTCAAATGGAAGTTATGATCACAAAATCCGAGGATGGATGATTGTTTTTTCCAATCAATTTGTTTTGACATATATCGATTATGGATGTATAGATCCAGCACGAGAAACCAAGCTCGAGTGCCCAATGACTCAAACAAGGAATCTTAGTGCATTATCAATGGGAGGACAACAAGAAGAATTTTGGACTGACTCACAGAGATGGCCAACTGGCTTCTGCAATGAGCATCCATGGCCTTGAAGCTATTATCTTTTCTTTTTCTCATTGAGTGGTTTTTAGAATATATATATATATATATATATGGGTAAACAAACAAAATTTGAATTTGATTGTATTAAGAAGATAGATAGACGATATAGATTAGATTTTTTTTTGGGGGGGGGGGGGGGGGGGGGGGAGGAGATGGGGGTAGTTCATGCTAGAACAAGGCACCTGAAGGTGATATCAGTAACTCTATTGCTGACATTAATTTTGGTTAATCCAAATAAAAGTGAAAAAATAAAAAAATCTAATTGTTGAATTGATTTTCTATGCAAAGGCTTAATTAGGGTACTGTTTGATAACGTTTCCGTTGTTTTTGTGTCAAAAAACAGTAGAAATGACTTTTCACATTTTCGAAACCAAAACAGATATTTTGATGTTTGATAAATCTATTTCTCAAAATGTTTTTTTGTAGACATAATGTCATTAAAAAACTCAATATTATTATTGGATGCCCAAAAGAGAAAGAGGGTTCGATTGCCTCTTTTTAGGTTTAAATAGTTGAGAGATTTATTGGGCACAACTTTTTTTTTCTCTCAAATTCGTTTCTAGAAACGACAAAACAAGTCAGACTTGTTTTGTCAAAGTCATTGCTAGAATTGTAAATAAGCATAAATTTTGATTTATGTTTCTAGAAACGGGTGAAACAAAACAACTTTATCAAACACTTTTTAAACTATTTCTTATTTTATAGGAATAAAAAAATACAGAAAAGGTAAAAACCAAACATTACCAAACAATACCTAGGTTTAGGTTTAAGTGACTCACCCAATGAACCCAAAGTCCCTTTAGACTTTATTTATTATATTGAAAAACGATCTTCTTCAAAGTATTTTTTTAAATGTTCTATCCGAAGTCCAATATAATCAATTTTGGTTTATTGGATAAAACGATTTTCTAGAGAGTCAAATGTAGTTATTTATTATTATTTTTGTCAACTTGTTTAATATTAAAGGGAGATAGAGTATTCATGCACGTGGCTCGTCAATTGAGTGGGGCCACTTGGATTATTGCAGCGCTTGAAGGTGGGGTCAGTCTACCAAACCATATGTGGGCCCATCTCAACCAAAAACTATCAGATGATAGTATTTACCCTCCGATGCAAACCCAAATGCAACATCAAGGCCCATCATTAATATGCCAATTAAACGGTCAAGATATTTGTAAATACAATGCTCCATATATTTCAGGAGATACACAGGGTATCCCCTTTAAAGAAACTGTATTTCCTAGTCACTACTCAATAATCATTATACGCTTCTACCAAAATAATAATAATAATAATAACCATTATACACAAAAATCCAACAACTGTGACGGTACCTTATTCTTCGAAATACAACTTAACTCAATTAAATGTGGTCGATTAAGTGGATCTCTTTATCTTTAGTCAATTCTACTCAAAATTATAATTTTTTTATAATTATTCAAATTCATACTAGTTAAGGTATGCATATGTTTCTTTATTTTTTTTATTTTTTAAATGGTTTTAGATCTATTTTTACTTTTTTTTGGGGGGGTTTAAGATTTACCCTAATTCTTAACTCATTCAAATACCTCCATTGCACATGTGTGCATGCATACTAAATACTTTGGTTTCATGCATTTTTTCTATCACAGATGATGGAAAGAGAGAGATGATGTGGTATGACTATAGGCTTGAAAAAGTTTATTGTATTGAAATCGCGTCAATATTCAAATGGGTAGGCTCTTTTGTGGCGCAACAGAGGTAGCAATGCACATCTGAAGGCCCAAAGCACTTTGAAGCGCGATCATGTGTTGGGGTCCATGCTGGGGTGCCCTAGGCTGTCGAATGTGTACTGTCACCTCTATAATGCCACAAAAGAGTTGAATCATATTCGAATGCCTCCATTGCACATATTAAAAATATCTCTTAGTGTTGAAGCAATCAAATGCCTCTCATAAGAGTCATAACACACAATTTATCATGTATTGCAACTAATTGGGAGTGCGCCTGCTTGGGTTATGCTTTAGACTCGCTTTATCTTTTTGCTAGTGATGGGAAGATAGAAATGATTAAATACGAGAATCGGCATAGAAAAGTTAATTTGTCATATTATGAATTACTAGACTCTCATCATAGTCCGTAGATTATCATTCTGTTTCTAAGGTTAGGATTGGTCCTCTCCTAGACAATGACTTTTAATAGAGCTGTGGATGAGAGAAGGTTTCCTTCAATAAAATGAGATACCTTCCCCAATTCCTTATGTCTATAATCAATAAAGAAATTTGTTCACGCTGGCTGATAAAAAAAAATAATGATTATATATATTGACTACAAATGTTATAAAGAAATTTGTTCACACTAGTTGAGGACAATTGTTAACATAGCTTGCTTGAGGCTAGTGCAATAGAGCCTAACTCGACCTCTTGTTCCCTATCTAGTATAGGACCCCTACCCCATCCTACCAAGAAAAAAAAAATGATTCACACCAGTTGATAACAAAACTAATTATATGAATTAGCAATCTATGTTGACCTAAATAGGAATTTAACATACTCCTTCCCAGAATCTTGTCTATTTTAACAATCAATAAAGAAATTTGTTCACACTGCTAGTTGATAAAAAAACTAAGAATTATATATGCAGTAACTACCCATGTTAATACAAATTAGAAATTTTTATGTCTAAAGTGGGACAATAATAATCTATGGAATCACTACAAATAATAGATTTTAAGGATACCACAAGGAAACATTGGTGACAGAATTAAGGTATCGAAAAACACCATTGTCAATTTGGGCTCCATCTATGGATAAGTATAGGACCTTCGTGATAAAATCATAGATCAAGAAAATGGGATTGTGTTTTTTTTTTTTTTTTAATTAAGTTTTACAAAAAAGAAAGAATCCCTTGACCATTGACAATGTGACTGTATGATTGAATCTTTTATCAACGGTAACTCCCATTCTTCTATTGTACATGATCAAACATATTTTTTTCCTCTGCTAATCAAAGGGTCAGAAATCCGTGGTTGAAGAAAAATTGATTCTAAATAAAATATTTTGAGCTTCTAGAACCTTATGTTTCTATACTACTTATACTTCCAGCTTATTCTTTACATGATCTTTACTTTCGAAACAATAATAATATCTAAAAATGTTGTATGTATTGTTGAACTTTTCATCAAATACATTAATTTACAGAAAATTTGTAATTACTTTACCTTTTTTTTTTCTTTTTGTATTTTTCAAAGATGGTAGAACACTAGAACCTATTATTACATATTTCTAATAACAAAAATATGTAACTTTTAATGATAACATAATAATAAATCACTTTCAAATTATTTTAAGGGTAATTTACAACGCCACCCCTTGAATAATACCAGTATTATAGGAACACCCCCTCTCTTTCAGCAAATTAAACTCAGACCCCTTGTCGTCAGTCACTATTATAGAATATATCTTATTTGATGATGTTAGTTACTATATTTTTTTAAATACTAAACTACCCTTACTTAATATGAAGTACCTAAAATACCCATCTAATAACTCCCCATCCCCAACCTATCTTAACCTTCGACATTAATCTTCCTTCATTTCATCGTTTTGAGATTTATTTAAGTAACAGAGACTAAAGAGAGCCGTGAAGAATGTTTCGGTTGCCGCAGTTACATTTCGCTCATCCAGCACCAATAGTCTCTGATTCATGGAGAATGAGTGACAGTGTGAGTCGTGAAAGATGGAGACACCATTGTCACCGATGCCCTAATCGCATTCACAAAATCTGAAACCACGAACCGTACTACCAGTCTCTGCCCGTAACTATAATCCTTGGCCTAAATTTCTAATATTCCATGCTAAACACGCCGGTGAGAATGCCTCTAAGCTTAAATCCGTCGGAAAATCAACGCCGGTAAAGTTATAGAACTCATGACCTCCAACAGCACTCATGAACTCATGACCTCTCCTGTATCCCATCTCCCAACTCTCCTTCCTCTTCCATTTCTCCTCTCAGCTTCCTTCTTCACTAAAGCATAAGAACCCTTTACATCACTTCTGCTTCTGTCTTTAATTCCTTAATTTCTAAGCAGAGAAGAAAACCATAGAAGCCCAGAAGTTCTGAGAGTCTGAAGAGATGACAGATAGGGTCTTCCCATCAAAGCCCCCTGCAAACCTCAAATAGGTAATGGAAACCAATCATACCCACCCACCAACGGTCAGCTATACAACCGCCCCATTTATCGTCCCCAGCCCAAGCCTCATCGCAATCGCTGGAGCTGCTACTGCATCTGTTGTCTCTGGACTACCCCATTCATCATCGCTCTGATCCTGCTGGCAGCCATCGCCGGCGCCGTCATATGGGTCCTCTACCGCCCTCAACGCCCTCACCGCCCCACTTTCTTTGTGACGGCAATCCGGATCCCGCAATTCCACGTCACCACCTTTAAGGACAGATCTTCCTCCCAACTCAACTCCAACCTTATCTCACCATCTCCACTCGGAACCCTATGACCCAACCACTGTCACCATGACCTCCAACAGCATCTTCGTCGGCAACGGGACTTTACCGGCGCATACCCACGACACCAAGAACACTACCGTTCTGAGGACAATGGTGACAGGCACCGGTGAGATCTGGACTCCTCATTGGCGTCGGTGTCGGCGTCGGCATTGAAGTCGGATCTGAATAAGGGAGGGATAACGTTGGCGGTACAGTTGGACATGAAGGTGAAGGTGAAGATAGGAGGTTTGAAGATGAACCTGTATTAGTCAAAAGCGTACAACAGTCAGCTCCTCACTTTCCTGTTACTGGCGATAGGGGGTTAAAGTCTAATTTAATGAAAGAGAGAGTGTTTCTATAATACTGATCTCCCCGATGAGGTGGCACGGTAAATTATCTTTATCTTAAAAGAAAATTTCTTTTTACTTTAATATTAAATTTAATAAATAAAACAAGGGCAATCAAATGTTACAATTTCTCACTCCACCATTTTGGTGACGACAGCTAGATGCACCCTAATTTATATTGTAACATGTATATATAACAATATTTTGATCATCACATCATATAAACGACCACAAAAAATACGTTTAGAATCCCTGAGTCATCTGATGCTGGGGAGGACCAGAGGAAGGTAGTGATGAAGAATCCCGGCTACAAACCTGAACCTTGAACCCACCAGCCATATGGGCCGTAAGTAGAGGCACAAACATGGGTTGGTCCGACCGGACCGGTCTTAGTCGAAATCGCTTCAATATGGAAGCCATTACGTAGTTCATTTGGATGAAGGCCATCTCCTTCCCAAGGCAAACCCTTGGTCCGGCTTGGAACACAGGAAATTTGAAGGGAGATACTTTCTTCAACCCACCAACTTCAGTATCGAGCCACCGGTCTGGCCTAAACTCCAACCGGTCCTTCCCCCACAATGCTTCCATCCTCCCCATGCCGTAGGGGAAGTACGTAACCCGATCTCCCCTGCGGACGATCGTCCCATCTGGCAATTTATCATCAGCAACCGCATGTTTAGAATCCCATGCGACAGGTGGATAAAGCCTCATGGACTCGCAAAGAGACGCCTTAAGCAATCTCAACTCCTTCAACTCCGCATACCCAATCGACCCCCCAGTGCCTTTGACCAGCTCTGAAATTTCGTTGACCAACTCTTGTTCCACGTCAGGATGGCGGGAAAGCAGCCAGAATAGCCAAGTCATGGCTGCTGACGTGGTGTCCTTTCCTGCCATGATGAAGCTGATAGCCATGTCTCTGATCACGTCATCATCGAGACCACTTTTTATTAACCGTGACAAAAGATCTTCTCCGTCGGATATCATCTTCTTATCGTGGATCATCTCTTGAACGGCCACGTGTATCTGTTGGATAGCTTCCTTGAGTTGCCGCTCAGAGCCAATGCTTAATGCTCGTTTGATCTTCCACACGGCGAACACCGGCGCTGCCCCTCGCCGTGCACTTATCGCCGACGCTACATCGAAAGCCTCCGCCAGAAGCGGCGGCGGTGCTCCCTCCTCTAAGAAGCAGGGATCGTGCCCCAAGGAAAGCTTACACACAGTATCGAAAGTAAACCTCCCTAACAACTCCTGCAAGTCGATGACCCGACCCGTATCCATTGCCAATTCGAGTATGGGAAACAACCTCTTCTCCATTTCTTCTCGCAAAATACTTACAAGAAACTCTCTTAACGACTTGGTAGTGAATTCATGGCTGGCTAACTTGCGCTGGGCGTGCCATAGCCCGCCATCCACATTGAATATTCCACGACCTAGAAAGTCGCCGAGGATTTCAGTGAAGGGCTTTCCTTTGGGGAAATTGGCGAAGTGGGTCTTAAGGATATACTCTACGTTTACTGGGTTTGCAGTTATGATGGTTCGTGGAGCACCAAATCTGTGTAGTACGATGGTATGGGTTGGAGACTCCGTGAGGAGAAGAGTGAACCAGTCTAAAAGACGGGTTCGGTTCTTGTAGAAGGAGATCAAGCATCCGATAAAAGGGTATGTAGTTAGCCCATTATTGCTGCTGGAGAACTTCTTATGGACTCGCCGGGAAACTAAGATGAAGGCTGATAGTAACAGAAAGATCATCAGAGAGGATGATAAAGATGTATCCATCTTAGAGAGAGAGAGAGAGAGAGAGAGAGAGAGAGAGAGAGAGGATGGAGAGATGGGAGTGAGAGGATCTATGAACGGTAAGTGGCTTTTATAGTTGGTGTTTGATAGGGGTAGGAGGATAGAGTAGCTAGTAGAGAACTACAAGTAAGATTGAGGATTCCATGGAGAGATATGTCGGGCACCGACCAGCTCTTCCCGGTAGCGGCTAGAAAGAAATGTTTCAACAATCTTCTCCTAAAATCGACAAAATCGAACTCGCAAAGCCGTTATTTGATAGATCTCATATAACGACATCCCGCAGGTCGGTCGGTCTCCCTCTCTCCCTCTCTCTCTCTCTCTCTCTCTGGGTTGTGCTTTGGTTTTGCTTTTTCAATCGTAAACGATGGGAAGAGAGAGATGATGTAAACATGGAATATTATAATATAAAGGGAAAAAGAAGCATGGAGAAGTTTGTCATATTAATCGAAGACTTATGGTTTATGTTCTTGATGAGTTAATTCTAACCGTCCGATTGCATAGACTATTTCCTTGTCCGTGGATTATTGTTCCGTTTCTATGCTTAGGATTGGTCCTCTCTCTTGGAATGTGACCAATAATAGGGTTGCTGACAGTTGAAGGTTTTCATTAAGTGCAATGAGACCCGTTTCTCCTATTTCTTATTTTTAAATCAAGAACCAATAAATTAAGGAAAAATTACATAATTACTTATTTTTGGGTTTCCTTTACAAAATTACTCACAAAAAGTTTTGGTTAACAAAAATACCCAAAATTAGGTTTGAGTTTACAAAACTACCCACCCAAAATTTTAGTTAACAAAAATACCCAAAATCAGGTTTGGATTTACAAAACTACTCAAAATAGTGATTCTTCATCTTCCACATATAATCATGTATTTTTTTATGACTAAAACTTTGAGTGGGTAGTTTTGTAAACCCAAACTCAATTTTAGGTATTTTTGTTAACTTAAACTTTAAGTGGGTAATTTTGTAAAGGGAAACCTAATTTTGGTTATTTTTGTTAACTGAAACTTTTGATGGGTAAGTTTGTTAAGAGAAACCCATAAATGAGCAATCATGTAATTTTTCAATAAATTAATTGTTCACACTAGTTGATATCTAAAAATATTTTGTTTTATTGGAAGGGTGTTACTTATATGGCAGCGGAGGTTTCGTGCGTAGGCAAGAGATAATAAGCTTTGCCCAATTGATTCAATCAACAGGGGTAAAAAGGTCATTTCATAAAGGGAAAGGAGACCGAGACTGAGAGTCAATTACCCATATTTTTCCATAATAAGAGATTTTTATGCCTAAGTTAGAGAAACTTAATGATATCACTATAAATAAAAGAATGGTGTAGTGCGATGATTTCTCTCTACACTAACATCGGGGCTAATTCTCTTCCTTTCAAGATGAAATTTTATATTAATAATAAGATATTCGAAAGCTTACGCTTATGTGCTTATGTATTTGTACTATTTCTTTCTTGATCTTGTTTGCTTTCAAGTAAAGGTCATGGAAAAAAGCTTATTTTAACTAGAATCTCAATTTTTGTACTAATTTGACTCAAAATCTTTTTTTTATATGGATTTTACTAAAATAATAATAATAATAATAAATATCTTTAAATGCCTTATTCATCTATGACTTTCTTATTTCTTATTTCATCGATCAAAGCTCTAAGCCAATCCTACATGGTTTATTCAAGCATTTGGTTAACTCTCATGGTTGATATTGAAAGCATTGTTTGAAAATTAGGTCATAATTGAAAAATAAAGAAACAACTACTCAGAGTGTTGCAGATTCTCCATTGTTAAAATGTGATAAAAACTAATTTTTTGTTGTGACTCAATATTTTTACTTAAGCCAATCAAAATTCGTCAAATTTGGTCATCTCCCTATGAGGGAGAGGAATTTGCACATATCTTGCTTACCCAACATGTGTCAAGGAAATGAATAGAAATTTGATAATTAAAACTAGGACACACATCTCCTTGACACATGTTGTATGCAAGGGGTATGCGACAATATCGACTGAATGAAATGGTAATATTTTAGGGAGGGAGATTTTTTATCCTGGACAAACCGCTCTAGGAAGGCCCCTACTAAACTATTACAGCATATTTCACCAAAAAAAAAAATAATCTTACAACATATAGGAAAGACAAAATTATTTGAAGAACCAACAGAACTTCAGATATGACTCTCATGACTTCTTTGATACCCACACATTGCATCAAAGATTCATCACTAATCCCTTTTCGATATAGATTCCCATCCAGCAATATATACTTCAACCTTCTGTACCTAATGTTAAGTGTACGTAGATTCCCCTCCCTCTCATTTCTTATTCTTAGACAATAGTTATGATCTACAATCACTCATATGCGTTTTAACTATTGTCTTTTCTTACAGCTTAAAAATAATAGGTTTGTGGTTCTGTGATTTTTTATTTTTGTAATTTTCTTTTTAAATAATTTATCTATAATTATAGAAAGAGGGATGGATCCCATGTCAAAGTGCATTTTCCCGCCATTGAGGAGGTGGGAAGTCAAATCCTCAAATAGGGAGGTTTTAATAAGAAGAGAGTATAAGTTCCACAAATAGGATGTGAGAGGACAAGTGTAGAAATATACGCATTGGCATCGTGGTGATGATTATTTTCTCATAATTATATTTTTCTAAATTGATTCACTCATGATCAAGTTTCAGTAGCACTGATCAAATTTGATTTAATATTATATTCAAAAATAACAAAATACGAGTCGTTGCGATCAGATTTGACTTTTTCAAGCCACCACGTTTTGTCGAGAACTAAATTAGATTCAGAATTTTTACGAATGATTGTAAAGACAAGAAAGAGAAAATCCAATACATAGTCAGGCAAATAAGTGAGGTAAACTCAAGACTTGACATGCATCCAATCAATCACTCAAAAAAAAAAAAGGCTCTCATAGATAACGATTGGCCACATCACATCATCCACTATACAAACGTGGCTGAAAATGTGTGTTTTTTCATTATTTCGTTAATTAGGTGGCCAAATTGATGAGACTGTAATGTGTATAGACCAATTTGTACATAATGACAAAGCAAGAGAGAGAGAGATAGAGAGAGATTTAAGTGGAAATGGTGAAAGAAATTAGGCTTAAAAAAATGAATTTAATTCAATGTATTGATGATGGTATTGATAGCTACCAATTCAGAATTAGGGAAAGCAAAGTTTAACAAGTCACGGGCAGCCCTGGCAAAACTTCATACAAAGAGACTTCACTTAAGATTGAAGATAGGAGCTGGGGAGAGCGATGAATCTTCACGTACATGAATGTATATGAACGTTCTTGATCTGTGGATATGACATCTATTAAATGAGAAGACAGATGGATAATGAAGGTCTGTTTAGTAGACAACGAACGAACAACAAGCTATGACAAAAAATATTAAATTTTGTTTTCAGAAGCGAGCCAGAGTAGCACATTAACCTTTTTTCGCAGACTACTCTATTAGTTGTAACACACTAACGGGCAAAGACTCTATCGTGATCTTAGAAATCTACAACTCTTTTTACTGAGTGAGACTTCATCGCTATCAATATTGACACTAATACGAGCATATTAAAGTGTAATTCAGAATTGAATTGGTCTAATTGGTCGATTTGAATTAATATTGTCGAGTTCGATTCTAATTACCATCAAATCGACCAATCCAATGAGGATTTCTAGGGTTTAAACCGATTTCAAGAAACTACACGTGGTTTTTCTATAAACTACCAGAATAGACTTTGGAGGATTTTCTCATAAACATTAATAATATATTGACAATTAGAGAATCCAATTATATATAATAGTCTAGAAAAGCATATATTCTACGTCTCTATCTCCATGTGAATGAAGATATATCTCAATCTCCATGTGAATGAGGATATCTATATAATACTCTGTAGGAGAGTGTTGTCTGAGATTTTTTTATTTATTTTCTTTCTCATAGTCATGTGATGTAGTCATAGGTCCAATGCGAAAACACACGACGACGTTTGCATGATGAGATCACAATTTTTAGCCTCGCACCTTTGGGTATATGGAAGAGAATACACCAATATACTACTAGATCACTATATATATTTATAAAGGGAAAAAGGATCTTTGAGCATAAGGCGTATATTATTTGCATCAAATATGATGTATCTTTCATCTAAATATCATGAAAATTGCACCAAATATTCTAAAATACTGATTTTTGGTCTGATTGGATATGGAACTCGTGTCTATTCTTCTATCAGTTCTTAGTGTCATCTTGATAGCCTGGCTTTTTATATCCATATCTGTTCTCAATCTTCACTTCATCCAAAATAAAAAACAGCTGATTAAAGAACTCGTTAGGTGCTTGTGATGGATGTGATCTCTCCCTCAGCCCTCACCTTAGGAAAGTGGGGAAGAACTTCCCTTATCCTTATAAAATTATTGAGAGTATATCAAAATGGGCAGTTCCCACATTATTGTGGGTTCCACTTGTTGTTGAACTGATCGGTGTCACCACATATTCAGAATCTCTCTCTCAATAATGGTTATTAAATAGAAGTGACTTTAAATGTGAGATTAAAAAAAAAAAAGGAACTGTGGGAATGGTATATAACTCTCACAAGACTTGGATGGATGGAACTTGCAATATGAAGGTCACGGATACAATTGAGTAGTCAACTTATATACCTTAGAAAAAAAAATTTTTTATGGGTTTTATAAGAGATTTATGGGTCATATGAGAGAGAGAGATGTAGGGGAGGCATGCAACCGAAAAATTGGCTTCAAGGAATCCATTTTTAAACTTTCCAAGGAAATTTGCCCATATAAATGTAGTATCTATTTCTCATGTAATCCATAAAACAAAGATCTTAGAAAAAAAAATTTGTGGGTCAATACCGACTACTTTAAGTACGAATAAGAGTTTACTCTTGCACTTAATAATTTACATTATTCATAAAATTTGAACATAAGTTAAAATTTAAAAATAACAATATGTAGAAAGTAGACTTTATGTATGTCTCACGCACCAAATTGGTGCACTATTGCATAAGTCATGCTACCAGAAATCTAGCTTGCATGTACATAGACTTCTTTTTTAGAAAAAAAAAAAAAGATAATATGCATATAAAGTTGAATTATTACTTTATTATTTTATTAGCTGACTTCGTTTTTGTCAACCTAACCTTAATTAATACTAAACTTTTAATGTCATACACTTATGTTGTCTGTAGATCACTACTAATAAATTAGAATAATTTTTTTCAAAGAGGGTACCCGACGCTACCAATGTGAGAGGAATCTATATTCCACACTAGTGGATTTCCTAAAATGATATCATTTATATAAAGCTGACATTCAATATTAGGGAGTAGAAGTGATAAAAAAATTCACATGATTGCACATTGGCGGTGTGGCAAATTTTTTTTTTTTTTTTTTCTTTCTTAATCAATGCATCATAATTATTTGCCCCTTGATTGACCAAATTAACATTTTATGTTCTTGAAATTCCATCCAAAATCAATTTTACTATCCTCTGTACCGATATCAGTATACCATCATCATAATATTAGTATTGTATCAATATTGAGTACCGACGTTACCTATATGTATCAATCGATATGTTCAATATGATACTAATACCTTGAATCATGATGATGATAAGCTTATTATAACCAACCATGTTTACATCCTGGAAAACCCTCTAAAGAAAATGGGAAAATGGTTTTCACAGGAAAGGATGACCCTTGCACCTTACATGTGGAAGCAAAATGATCAACGTAAAATTCATGAAGTGAAAATCAACACCTCCATTGATGCTTCATTATATACTTCTATTAACTTCTCATTTGCGCAAAAGCCATTCTTCCTCATAAGAAACAGTACCCTATGGTAAAATTGCATGGTAGGTAAACAACCAATGGGAGAGGAAAATTGGGAAAATACCAAGACTAAGACTTAGAGCAAAACTCATAATGAATTTATGGATCATAATATCATCCTATAAGTCAGCATTGAAAAATGTAAATTTTAAAAGCATGTGAAAAGGAGAATTTGGACAAAGGTGGCGTTAGTCGTGCAAGTATTTTTCCAATATATGAATATGAGCACGTGGTGGTAAAAGGACAAAAGAAAATAAATAAATATGCACAAATGCAGATAAAAAAAAGAGATTCGAGCTCGACTGGCCGTTCAGTGTCTAAAAGTAGAGTATTTGTCCTTATCTTGGTGGGGCCCATACCTTTGTAAGGTATTTCTGATGATCCGAAAAGAAAAAGAGCTAACGGCGTACCTATTTGGAATTGAAAAGAAATCAAATGAGAGGTTGACCACCTCCACACCATATTATAATTAGACTTCAAAGAAAAGTATGATACGTCTTGTCTTGTCTTGTTCTGTTTTAAATCTTACGGAGGACATGTGTACGAATTTTATCCCCTATAGGGAGCAATGATTCTGTAGAATCAATGAGAGATAAATAGATATGGTAAGATTCGAACTCACAACTAGTTAATTCGAACAATGATGAATTAAGAGCATTTTTACCATTAGGCTACCAATTTCATTGGTTAATATTATAATATGCAAACTTTTGTAAAGAGCAGATATGAATTGATTCTTATACCACAAGGAAAGAAATTGCATAAAACTCTACATTTGATGAGTGATATTCTCTATTTCTAGTTTTTTTTTTAGTAGAATCTTTTTCTAGTATTTTTAATGTTTGAAAAAAGTTTCAAAGATTATGATCCTATAAAGGGAATTTTTTTTTTTTTTGTTTTGTACTGAATAACATGTAAAAAATTGGCCAAAATATCTAAAATAGGATCTAAATTGAATTTAAAACCAATTAAAACTATGGACAAGAGAACCATGTTGGTCTAGAATAGGAAACACTATACTAACGTGCCAACGGAAGAACACATCATAGCATATTCAGCATAAATCAAGGGGGGCAATGCGGTCTTTTGCATCTTGCACAATCATGACGTAGGAAACGTCAAGACTAGTAAGATTTTTTTTTCCTTAAAATATAAATATATTCTTAATTGGATTAACGACAGAAGAAGGATGAAGCATGAAAAACAATGTGACCCTTGCACCTACACACAATGATGAGCAAAATGACCACTTACCCTTCGCAAAAGGCAAAAATCTCACCCCTACTAATCCTTCTACTATTATTCCCATTGACACTCATTTACGACTAGCGTAGTATATTCTCCACATTCTACCCCATGTTTCTATCATATCACTATCGGTCATCATTTGTCTTTTTTTGGCTTTCTGCTCAATTGACAATAACCATGTGATGAATTCGCCTCTCTCTCTCTCCTCTTTTCTACTCTATGTGTCTATGGGGAGGTTACGGCTACCGCCATTTTTGCCTTTCTTTGTTCTGCTCGATAACCATGTGATGAAACGATTCTCTCTGTGTCTTCTGCGGTTTTCGCCTATTTTGATCTGCTCGATAACCATGTGATGAATATGATTCTCTTTCTAGAAAGAGAGGCGTTGCGGCTGCCGCCATTTTTGCAGAAACTTCCAAAGCGAATGCGTCAAAAAGACTAAAACCATGTGGTGGATGAGGAATGAAGGGTTTCCGGTTCTCCACTCTCAGACCTTCGTAGGGTCAGACCCAGCGACCCACAACGCATGCTCAAGCTTCATTATTGTTATTCAGAGCAGATGTCCCATTCTCTCCTCCCTGATTAGGGTTATACCGACCCACTACGCATGCTCAACCTCTCTACGGACTAGACTCCCTCCCTAGATTCATGAACAGATTCCATGCATGCTCAACCTTTTATTGCCATCCATAATCCACCTCTCCTTAGTTCTTCCTTCGATACTATCCATGGATTTTAAGTTTTTCTTTTTCCCTTGTAGAAATTTTAACTTCACAATTCCCGTATGTGTACATGTTCCTATCATTATCTAGTCATAAGCCAATTTTAGCATCGATTTAAATTTTCACATCATTGGAGTGGTTTCATCTTGGATTTTTCTGAAACTGATTGAAAACCAAACCACACCAAATCCAATCCAACTGAACATGAAAACCTAACAAAAAAAAAAAAAAATGAACCCAAACTGATATAATGATAAGAAACCGATATCAACCCAAAAATTAACAAATTAATGATGAATTTTTTTTTTTTTAATTTTTAACTATTACGTATATATACACATGACAAACCAAACATAAAACAAAATGAACCCAATATCAAACCGATACTAGAAAACTGAAATAAGCCAGATTCAAACCGAATTAAAATAAAAACCAAATCTTTCTTTATTGATTTGATTAAGGATTCACCTATTCTCATACTAAACCAGTGAAACCAGACCGAAATCAAATCGAACAATCTGACACCCCCTACCCAACAACCTTTTCACCCTTGACCGTGGACCACGGCCCGTGGGTGATGGAAAACTGCCTCCAATACTTTTTAATGAGAAAATCTCCCAACCTACCGATATAGGAAATTTATTTTCTCTTTAATGTTCACCTACCCAGCTGGTCCCAATGTCCAGGATCCCACGTGATCTGTTCCTTTAGGACTAAACAACTTGGGAGCATGGTTTAGTTTATGGTATCGGCACTGGTATTGCTCACTACCAATACTAATATGTATCAGTGGTACCAGCCCAGCGTACCGATTTTGGATTAAATAAAACTCACTTTTTGATCTGATATTGATACGTATTGGCCAATACCGATACATAAATCCCTGCATGGGTGGTTAGCAAAACCCTTCTTGCTGTTAATGTGTTTCGTCATAAAAGTGTTTTATCATATTCATATATATATATATATATATATATAGAATTCTTTTTTTTCTTTTTATAGAAATAAAAGAGTGCTCTATGATAGTGATCATAGTCCCTAGGATAAGTCCCTATACAGTAAGCAACGCTTCCACAGGACCAATGAATGATAATGGGCATACCAAGACTCGAACCCACAACCAACCAACTCGAACGGTGATAAGTTTTATCATATATCACGTTTAGTAGGCTTGACTCTTCTATTTTGTTTTTTTTTTGGGCAGAATGCTTGACTCTTCTATTTATTAATGATTAAGAACTAAGACTGCTATCTAGTGGGTTCATAACTTCATGGGCCTCTTGAGTTGGGTCAAGTGGGAACAAGAGACCCAAAACATCCGTATTATTTCTAGCCCAACCCAGCCTGACACTGGCCCAGATTCACATAAATTTATATGTTTACGATGCACATGGTATGTGGAACATATGCGAATATATACAAAAAATATGTTCCACTTATGAGATTCAAAGATTCAACTTAATATTATAGATCTTGTCCCAAAAAAAAAAAACTCAAAATGATAGATCCATTAAATACTTATCATCAATCATTTAGATTCAATACAACCACTCAAAATAGGGAAATGGTAAATTAGCAAGTGTTGAATCTTGACATTCTTGTTGAACTAGGATTCAAACTGAATTAGCCTGGCCCGAAGACATCTGAGCTAGGTTTTAGTTCATGGTATTGGATCTGGTGTTGGTCATGGCTCGATCAGAATCGATCAAAAATTAAAAAAATCATACCAGTATCAGTTACAACCGATACCAAAATGGATCAGCCGTCCCAATATCAGTCCCATCTGGTTGGACTTAGGAGGGGTGTTTCCAACCCTATACAATAGTGGTGGGAGTTCACAAGATTACTGTTAAAAGGGGAAACTGAAAAAAACATAAAAAATTACTTCATTAAGGGGAGGGGGAATATTAGCTCAATAAGGAAAATGTTCTTGGGCAACACATAGGAGCTGGTAGTCAATATTAAGAAACCAATCACATAAAGGGCTAATAGAAATCAATGCATGCTCTAATGTGTTTCTTTATAGTTTTTCCTTGCATTTATTAAAATGATACTTACAGAGACAAGCTTCCAAATTGCCTGTTCCATTCCTCATATATGCCGAGTTCATTCAAGGAAACGGAGGGCCTTACCTCTGGTAGTGCATTTTTGAAGTCCTATAAAACAACAACAAAGAAAGTTTGTCCATCTATTCATATCTAGGGATAAACATATTGACTATATGCCAAGTGAAATTAAAGTTCACAAAATGTTACCAGAAGAGTGACAGGCCTCATATCCTCCTTTTTCAGCTTTGTAATCTCCACGCCTTGTCTTAGAGCCTCTCTCAGCGGCCCCATGGATGCATCCTTGACTAAGTTCTTCATGTCTGAACCAGAATACCCTGAAAATTCGACCTCATGTCAGTCTTTAGCACAGCTCAAGACGTGGTGCCGGTGGTGGGGAGTAGGGAACCTTCAACATAGTGATCACATGTATGTATAAAAATGACAATAGGTTCAGGTTGAATTATTTTTCTCACCTTCAGTTAACTTGCATATGGCTTCAATGTCTTCCTCGGAAAGGTTGAACAAACCGTCCTTTTTCAAGAGATTCTTGATAATCCAGGCTCTGGCTTCTGCATAACCAATCATATGGTTAGTATTCTCTGTGTTTAGGAAATTGAGAAAACTGGTATGAACCAGACCTGAGGATGGAAGAGGAATATAGAGTCGTTTTGTAAGTCGCCTTCGTGCTGCTTCGTCAAGCTCTTGGGGTCTATTTGTTGCTCCTGCAAAATGTATAGCGTGCAATTGTATACATGACTGCAACATTGTCACACCACTTATCATATGCTTTACAAAAATAAATAGAAGTGAATCAGATCTAGCAGAGAAAGACTTGAGACCTATAATCAGAATCTGATAGTTTTGTACATTATGAATTGTCAGTGGTTTTTCAGATAATTAGGCCACATGCTACATTGTTCCCATGAAAATCAAGAGGAAGCAGTATGTAAAGACCAAAGCTTAATTCAAGCAATGATCAGGTAAACCCAAGAAAATGTTATACATGATCGCATGTTCTTGAAGTAAAATTTTTTAGCTGACAAAAAACTGAATTACTGAAATTAACTCAAGATGCCAAAGAATGAGTATGCAGAATCTTTAATTTAGGAGGCAATTCTTGTGTAAAACAACATTAATCCAAAAAACAGGTCTTTTTTTTGGGGGGGGGGGTTTGTGGGGGAGAGAGAGAGAGAAGACAGGTTATATCTGATGAAATTTATGTTGCCAAGCCCAAGTAACTGAGATAAAGCTTTGCTCAGATGAGTTGAACCAAGCCATGAGTCACAACCAGAATAAAGTATGAATTAGTGTCTTAATGATGGAATCATAACAAAAACTAACCCCATACTGTCACCACTTCATCATCATGAGGAAGAAAATATAGGAGGATTCCATCTTAAGACGTTACAGCCAGAGGTTTGCCACTTCATGTTTAGCATCTCAGTCAAAAAAAACATTAACATCAAACCCAAGCATGGTTCAAGTGTTCAACAATTACCAACAAGCAGAATTTGCTCATTTCCACCATCAAAGCCTTCCATCTCAATCAGAAACTGTGTTTTAAGTCGCCTACTTGCCTCGTGTTCGCCTTCTGACTTCCGCTGAAAGGTAAATGGAATTCTCAGTACATTCTTCTTAGCTGCCAAATTATTGTGATTTTTTGACACAAGTTAACAAAGGGCAGTCCTCCAACAGAGACAGAATAGATGCCACAAAGTGTGGCCCACCAAACTATGGATCCAACTAGGATAACTCCAAGGTGAAAAATCAAATGGAAATGATAACCACCTGTTCTCTAGGTGATCATCGAGCATCTTCTCCGAACAAGAACAAATAATAGATTCAATGGTTTTGATTATCTAATCATGTAAATTTTCAGTGTAGGGTTCCCAGGAGAGCCCAATCGGATGGCAGCCCTACACCGATGCATGCTTATCAAATGTAGTAGTATGTTGTTGGGAGAGTATCTTCAGTGTCAAGGTGTCAGCACCTTCAATTACCTCTCAATAAATTGGACAAGATATACCTGAGACAATAGTGAATCTATCTCATCAACAAAGATTACGGCAGGCTGACGACAACTGGCAACCCCAAAAAGTGCCCTCACTAGCTTTTCACCCTCACCAATCTGTTTTCATAGTCAAACATATTAGATATTCTGACACATCAGATACAACTACAAACAGTTGGTTGTTGTCAAAAACTCAACCTTACATGCACATGGTAACAACCTAGACAGACGCCTCATTACAATCACAGTAGACATCAAAATGTGCCCTAAACAGAGAAACTGAGATTCAAAATTCAGTTAAATGCTATGAGGGCAATTTTCCAGGCATACTTGGCAAGCACCAATGCAAGTCAGTCAAGATACTAGTAAGTGTATGTATATACCAATCTACAAAAGAAATAAGTCAACGAGCATATGTAGCTTGTTGCCATAAACACATCCATTCACAATTACACTCAGCTCAAAACCTTGAATGATGTTGAAGAGCATATTTAGCAATAATGGAATCTGTCCTAATTACAGTCAAATTACACTCACGGCTCAAAACCTTGAATAATGTTGGATCCAGAGAATCATACGGTACTTCCACTGGACAAAATCCTTGCTAAGACACTCTATGACACAGCCATGGAACAAAAATAGTACAGCAAAAACATACCCACTTGCTTGTTAATGAACTGGCTGATATGTAGAAAAAGGTGGCCTTAGCCTCTCCAGCAATAGCTTTTCCAATCATTGTTTTACCTGTTCCCTGAGAGATGAGAGGATTTATAAAACTCAAACTAAAGAAAGTAACATATCTAGCTTCTATGTTAGGACTCCAACACTTACTGGAGGACCAAAAAGAAGAAGACCCTTTCCTGGAGACCGACAACCTTTAAATAAGTCAGGTCGTATTAAAGGCCATATAACCATCTCAGTCACACACTTCTTAGCATGATCCAAGCCAGCTACAACATTGGCAAGTAACAAAATGTAAATTAGAGGGGAAAAGCCACTTCAAATAAGTAATCACATTATACAATCTGAAGATAGATGAAAGTAAAGTTAGGAAATATTAGATTTACCAATATCATCCCAACGAACATTTGGATCACGATCCATAATCTCATTGCTAACATGTTCAATAAGACGGGGTTCCAAATTCTTTAACTTCTCAGGAAGCTCTCCGTCAGGCCCACATAATATTTCCAAACTAAAACCAAGCATACAAAAGGTTAAAATGAATCACTTTTAATACTTTCAATTCACAGCCATCTTTCATAATTAAAAAATAAAAATAAAAATAAACTGTCATCTCAGCAAAGATGTATTTGTATCATTAGAACTTCCTAAAACTATGTTAGAGAGATGAAGAAAGGCAACAACAGATAAATTTAGAAGAAGTTGCGTACGTAAAGTGGGTACTAGGTCTAGCTCGAATTTCTAAAACCATAAGAACCACTTGAAATGACTAACCATCTCCTTGTTGAGTCATCTAATGCATCATCACCCTTCCCTGAATTTCGTGAAGTTGTATGGCCATTATTGGCTCCACTGGATCTAATAGGAGGAACAAAATTACTTCGAATACCACGACGAGGAAAACCACCTGATCTAACACCATAACCTCTACCAACTGAATTGTTATCACTTTGAGGGGAGACAGAAGAACTTGGTGATCCTGCCAAGCCACGCTTCTGTCTTGCATCCATTTCCTGCCAAAAAGAAAATGAGATCATTAACAAGAACCTTAACAATATTAAATGAAAAGGGAAGAGAGAATGAGTATAATCTGCAGTGGTGAATGCAGCTAAAAGCTCTCTTTATATGGTCAAAACTGTTCATGATTGTTGGGAATTGCAGCACCTAATCTATACGATTTGTGGAGACAAACAAAATTAAATAACATGAAAGAATCAAAGCAAAACGACCACCATCCAACAGTCAGGATGGTGAAACCAATAAGAAACTGCATTTAGAAGGAAAGTGAATACCAATTTTGCTCTCGCAGTGACAAATCCATTGCCAGAAACATCAGCATTAGCTTCCTCAGTGCTTGATGGAGACTTGATACATTCAATCCTGGGGCTACCAGTTTCCATATGTGCACGTTTTATTCCATAGCCACCATGAGGTTTGGCTTCCTCTTCAGCTTGCAGAAATGAGGTGACCCCATGGCCTTTATGATGGCTCTGATTAGAAGAGTAAGGTTTTTCTACTATAGTGCATTCCTCTGAGCTGTTACTTCTGGAGTTCAGCTGATGCTTGTATGAACTATAATTTTCCTTCACCTTGTTGCCATATATAGATGTTAACTTGGCTTGTGTCATTATTTTTGAAGGCTTGCAATTCAACTCATCGTTCTGCCTATTCAGTCGACCTGCCTGAGATGAATGACCTTCCCCAGATCTACAGCTTTGAAGAGTGTCCGAGTTAATGCTTCCTAATGAGCAGTGAATCTGAAATTGTGGAATCATTTTACTTATAATTCACAAGTAACGGCCACCAAAGAATCATAGAGATTTCAGTTTGAGAGTGTAGCAGAGTTACAATATCACCATTTACAGCTTATAAGATATAACGAAATCGCGAACACAGTGGCAAAGGAAAGTACTCCATACCCCTGGAACAGCAGTTCTCACCTTAGGTTTTTGAAGGAAATCACGGAAATACTTTGAATGCTTGACCTTCTCAATGTCAATATCCCCCTTCTTCACAAACACGCAGCCTGGATCTTTTTTGGCTTGCTCAAAAGCCTGGCTGAATTCATACGAGCACCAACCATCACCATTTCACATCACAGTGTATAAATACGAGACGGGAAAATGCTTTTGCATAATCAAATGCTCGGATTACTCGATCTAATTAGTACTAAACGGTGTCTTCTTATAAATTCGAATAGGAAAAACCACCCAATAGATGATCGGCTAACGAAAACCTACACTCGTCACTCTAAATTTCTAGTCGGAGGGGGGAAATTTGTTCTCCTATCACTTTTAAATATGCGAGAACATCAAATGGACATTCCGCTTGCAAGGAAGATATAAAAACCAGTAACGACCAAATTCGAGTCTGAAATTAAGGTAGAAGTGGAGAGAAACCTACCGATCGGATTCTGGAGCAAGGGAGCGGCGAGCAGTATCGATCTTCGAAGCGACTTCTCTTCGAATAGGGTGGATGAAGGCCTCGTCAATATCATTGCGAGTGTGCGAGTCGAGGAAGCCAAGGAGACGGAGACCGAGGATTTGGGCGGAGGAGAAATCTCTTCTTTCCAGAGCGATATCGGCACCGAACAAAAGCGAGTGAAGCCTCTTCAAGTTCTGATCCACTTCCTCCCTCCAGCAAAGCCCCGCTACTGGATTGTTCTTCCCCATCTGTTTCTCCCTGGCCGAAGAAGGAGATGATGATGATATTCTGAGACTGGGAACCTCAGATTCCTTTGTTCCCGCCATTTTGATTTTCGTCTTCCTTCCAGATCCAACTAAATTACTTACGTAGGGAGCCCTTCGGAGTTTGGAGGGAAAGAAATAAGCGAATATATTTCCACTTTTTGAACTGGGATAGCTTTGTGAACGTAGAATCGGGGTAGAAACGGTCTCGGAAACCCTATAATCGACCCTTCGGGTTTCACAAGGATCCGGTCCCCGTCCCGGTCCCGGTCCCGGTCCCGGTCCCAAAAGCCCTAACATCACGAATTATGGTCTCACAAACGATTTCGATTCGACCGATTTGATTTTAAATTTTGAAACCGTGATTCAAATAGGGTTCCCCAACATGTCAATGCGGGTAAGAATATATATGCCACAGCAATGGTTATTCTGAAAAGGGTATCATTCATGTAAAACCCGCACATTCAAAGTACGAGTCAAAAATCATAAAAAAATCCATCATGAGGAAATTTCTATATCTGATACAAAACTTGATGAATGGTAAGGAAAAAGTTAACCCCCCACCCACCGACTCGCCGACTCGCCGTTAAGGGGTCCACCCACTAATATAAGATTTGAAATGTCCTTAGATGTTCTTTTCATCGAAGCACAATGATGATTATACAGGAAGGAGTTCCTCCATGATGGATTAAGGAAAACTAGATCCATTAAGCCAGAATTGTTCTTATACCCAAACTTCACCAAGTAAGCTGCATGTTTTGCTTTGAATAGAAGTGTATAAAAAGGCATGTGAATGTGTGATTTTGGATGAAGCAAAGAATTTTGAATAGGGTTACTCATCCCTTTTCACTTACAAGTATGCAAAGTAATATTTATAGGATTTTGATGAGGCCATAAAAAAATAGTGGAGGATTGTGTGAGTAAAAGGCATAAGAAGTACACTAATGAGGAGCCACAAAACAGTTTTATAGATGGGGGCAGAAAGATCATTTACGTGGAAAGAGAGAGAGATTACTCCCATGAACATCTTGAGAATATTTTCTCAACATTTTTATTTGATGACAATACTACTTGCTTCGTATCCAAGTGTCTTTGGCTATCACAAATATACTAAAAGAGGGGGAGAGATAAAAATTAGGAGGCAGTTTTCCTTAACCCATGGTAACTAAGGGCTTTGATTAGGGTGCAGAAGGTATCGGGGAAACAATAGGGGTATCGACTTTGTACAATTGGAGGGAAAGCATTTATGACTTAGATGAGTGTATTCTCTTTCACCCACCCAGGGTGGAGGAAAACTTTCTCAAAATTATATTTCTAATGCTTTAAGCATCACGTTACTTGTAAGTAATGTTTTCCAAGGTTTATTGAACGGTGTAGCTTTTTTCATAACCCAAGTCAAGTTGTTCTACTTACCATCTCATGATTAGGATCTCATACAAATAACACGTCCACATTTAGATTCAAAATCAACACATGATTAAATTCTCATACAGATAAGTCCACAAAAATTTGGATACAAACCAGCTATACATCACCCTATAAATGACCATGTCTAGACTTCATTGATTCACTCCTTTAAGAAAATAACAATGAATAATGAACAAAAGATTGCAGGATCTTTTTCGCAAAGTTGACAGCAAGGCTGCGTGAACTCCTCTGTGTGATTATACCCAGTTCAAAGGGCTGTTAACATTAAGAATTATGATGTACAAAGTGAAAAAGCAGACCCTGTGATCATCTTCTTCTTCTTCTTCTGCCCCACCAATCTGGTATTTTCAACCTCCTGCTTCTGTGCTCCGCAAGCTTTGCCCCAGGAACTTTGTGCCTGACCTGTCTCCATATCATATTGACAGCATCTTCCCTCTTTGGGGGGTACTGGAACTCATAGTGATGGGAGATGTTCTTCAGCCTCTCCCACATCTTCAACCATCTCTCTTTTGGGATTTGGCGAAGCTGCTGGACCATGTAACCAGGTTTTAGTGCCTCTTGGACGGAGAAGAAGACACAGAACTCACTGTAGTCAAGATCATCCTCATAGGGAAGCTCAATCCGGTCACTCACAATGACGGGGACACAATGGCTGACGATAGCATCAAAGAGGCGGCATGAGGAAGGGGTATCTCCAGCAGGATTCAAACAAAATTTGGATGAATGCATCCCTTGTGATGACTGATACAACAGAAAGGAAATGAGATAGACTGCAAACCTTTAAGCTTTAAATATATGCACAAGACCCCAAAAATAAGGAATACAGACAACAGCAAGTCTATGCATGCACGTTGGAGGGTGTGGGTGTGTGCGAGAGAGAGAGAGACTTAAACCTGCCATAGAAACTTCTAGGTCTACTTAAAAGGCTACCGAGTGATGAAATCACAAAATGATTTTAAAGAGACAAACATCCAAAGGAGTCCAGGGATCACAAATGAAAGATGCCAATTCTTTACACTTGGCAAATGTCCTGACATTTTGGAGAAGGGTGCAAGGCCTGATATTATTTCAAATTTATGTATTCTACAACTCTCAAGTCACATTTTACACACAGAGTTGAGTTGCGAATCATTTACAAATCATAACGTCAGCAACGAACTTGGTCAGAATATGCTACAGATAGTAACGGAATAATATGGCCACTACATGTGAACTACCTTACACAGAAAGAAATACAACTATGAATTCAACATTTCAACACTGACCGCTTTTATGCTTTCTCCTGTCGCAAAGCTTTGCTCATAGTGGACATCATCATAACCAACTAATATCTTGGCCAGTTTAGCACGAATGATTCCTTCCTGCAATATTATATGACATTGGCCTACATTAATTATTTCTGATTCCCTAAAAATTTAATAAAATAAAGTGACTGATTAGAAATGCCTACAAATGAAATTTACATCTTTTCTGACTGTCCTCCCACGGAAGAAGAGAAGTGTCGTCCGAGATTCAAATGGGTCAGGAGGATCATCATCTATAAAGGAATCCACAACATGAACATAGGGAGCCACCACATCTTTGCTCAGATAAGACATGCTTTTTGCATAGCGTCCAAAATCTGCAACAACAAGTATAGATGCATTCACCTGATCCCGAAGAAATCTGAAAGCATTCGGGTGATGCATGGGAATTACATGGTCACGGCCTTGAGACCTCTGCCAGTGCTTGGATTTCCTCAGAAACTCCAGCATGTCAATCTGAAATCAGAACCAAGTGGTTTGTAAATCACAAATAAATCACAAACAGAGAGAAAGAGAATCTTTTTCTAAGCCACGAAATATGGATAAAGAGAAACATAATCAGATTAACCAGTTAAAATTTCAGGGCATATAGATAATCAAATTTTGATGTTTAAGATCATATTTAACCCTCTCCCAACCTGGCATACAATTCAGTGAATTAGTTCACAGTTCAGGGTATTTTTGAGGGATTATATTTGGCCCTCTCCCTTCCCCGGGCCCAATAAAAGAGGAAAATAAGAAAGAACCCCGCACAAACATCATTGCTAATTTATAGTATCAACAACCAAGAGGGAGAGAGAGAGCTAACCCACTCAGAGTGATGTGATTAACCATAAAAAAGACGGTGAACAATAGGATTATAGGAAGAATAAGCATATGGTAGGAAATTCCACTTCACACACACACACATAGAGAGAGAGAGAGAGAGAGAGGGGGGGGTGGTATACACTATAGAGATAGAACGATAGGGAAGGAGTGTATTTCTTGGCTACAGATTGGCTGCTGCGACATGCCAATTCACAGTTGGCTATAAATGAGAAGTAACTCAAAAAGTGTTCTAGCAGTGCTTGACTTCGTTATAATACTGATGTTTACTTATACAGAACAAGTTTCGTCTTTAGTACCTTACTGCCATTAACTCCATGACCCATCAAAATTTAAAGCGCCCATAGAATCCTGAGTTTCCAACAGGTTCTCTCAGGTGTTACAAAGAAATTTGCAAATGGACAGAGAATGAAGGGATTAGGAATTAGTATTTTCTACATATTTTCCTCATACTAAATACGATACTGGAAGCATCTTTGTCAGCCAAAGAAATTCAGACAACCGTAATTACTAAATCTAGCATTTAAATTCTGACATAATTCATATCTACTCGGATTCAGATACTTGTAAGCAAACCAAATGAAATAAAATCAAAACAATTCTAAGTTCCAACATCAATTACAAATCGAAGGTGGTGAATTATATCAAGGCTCAATCTGTTTTCAGGTAAAAATCACGTAAAGGAAACTTTACACTTTTGAGTTTTAAATGAAAACAGATAGAGGCTAAAGAGAAAGGATAACATAGCACCTGCAATTGGCGATCGATCTCTGTATCCGGATCCGTCATGTTATGCCCATGGGTATTGAAACTCAGAGACGAGAAGAAGGGGACGAAGAAAACATCCGCCATATCCGGATCCAAAACCCTAACCGCCTCTCTCGTCTCCTCTGCACCTCCTTCTCCCTCGTAGAGAAGCGACCCCATCATCCAATACTCCACACTGTGCTGCTTCTTGAGACCGGAATGCGAAGGCCAAGGGGGAAAATTGCTAGCATTGATGGGAGTCTCATCGGAGCTCCGGCGGTCGACCATGGCCATATTGAATCGACGTGGAAGATCGTACATGAAGACTCGGAGAGGTGAACGGGTGCGGCAAAGAGACAGTTGTTGTATTTGTTGTTGAGGCAATTGGGAAATAGAGAAGAACTGTGCTCTGAGATCAAGGGTTCCAGTGAATATAAAGAAGGAAATGAGGAGGACGAGAAAGAAGAAGAGAGATAAGAGAGCTTTCCCCAGCATTTTGTATTCGGTTACTGTGAGCGTCTCTATCTCTCTCTATCCCCTCCTCCCCTCCCTTCCATTTCTACCTCTCTCTCTCTCTGATCCCCTCTGCACCTGCTCTTCTCTCTTCCACCTTTTATTCCCCTCTGAATAACTGTATTGTTTATTTGTTGTATTTTGTTTATCACTTCTATTCATTTTGAAGTGCTGGGGAAGGTAGCGAATAAATGAAGGGGCGAGTGCGACACTGCGACATCGTGGGTAGCGGTGAAAGGTCAAACCTTACAATCATATGAACTGCGAATCAAACCCTCGATTGGGCATATCACTAACTCAAAATTGGTTCAACTTTATCAAAAACAGATCATACCAGACCAACCGATTGACACCCTTAACGGCCTTAGGTTAGAAATTGGACGATTTGTAACAAAAAAACATAAGAAATTGGACGATTTGTAATTTTGTAGCCAGGATTTTAAACTCAAATATGGGATCAAAACGGTTTCCTTTAATTTTGGATTGGAATCGATTGAAAATGGTCCAAAAGAAACTCTAGAATCAGGCCTACACTCCTGCACTCGAAGGCCCCAAACACAAGCTTGAGAAAGCCCCTACGACACATAGGCACGTGAAATTTATATCCCAACCCTTGTAAAATAAAAAATAATATGAATGTTGACGCCCTTGCACACACTCTTATTGGCCCCTGCACTATTGCAAGGGCCATGTGACGGGGTAGTTCTCTCTTTCCTATACATGAAATCCAATACAATGAAATTGCTCCAAGTCTTGAGAAACTCCCAACTAGTCATAGGTTCCCTTCTTCAAGAGGAAGCAAAGAACCTCTATTTGTTTTCATGGAAAAGAAATAAATTAAGTAGTCAAAGATATTGATTTGTCAAACAATTTTCAAATCTTTATAAGCATACCTAGAAATGTTACAATAGCAACCCTTCCGCCCTTAGATTCTCAATCTAATAATAATAATAATAATGGGAAAAGGATGAGTATGAGCAGGTTACCCAGGATTAAGGTAATAAGGTATGCTAGCATCTTTTGACTGTTAGATCAGATAGTTTAAATCTAAACCACTAATGAATGAGTACATTGGTATGTCCAACTTAAATGCGATAGATATATTGTATATGTCAAATATCTGGCATCTACCTATCTACCTGCACATAATAAGTTTGTTTTTACTACCGTCGTCTTCTTCAATAAGTTTGTTTTTACTACCGTCGTCTTCTTCTTCTTCAAAGCCGGCGAAGAGCAGATTTGGGGCTTTTTTCCGACGGGGACGGAGGTGGGGCCGGTGCGACGATGTCGTAATTGTTCTTTGGAGGTTTGAAATAGTGGAATGGTGGAGCATGGAAGAGAGGGACGAGCATGCTTTACACAATTATCTGTCCATTTCAGTAGACTATAGCTTGGATCTCAATCATAGCTGAACAAAAGCATGATAGAAGACAACATGAACAGGCCTACCATGTCGGTAATCTAATTTGTTCACTTAGTCTTCAAAGTAGCTAGAATAAACCTCCATTGACTCGGATTAATAATCTTAGATAGTTCATGATCTTGTGCTTGAGTTGAGTTCAATCTCAATCTCAATCAATCTCCTTAAATTTACAGCTCTGTAATCCTGCAACGTTATTGAATCAACAATGCTTCAAATTTAATGGCTGTCAAAGCATGCTCAGAAAAGTGGGCCAACTATAGCATAGATAAATTTATGAAAAATAAAAAAGACCCATTTTCTAAAGGTTTGCAAGATTCAGGGTTTTGATGGCGGCCTCACTCCTCATTAGATCCCTCTATCTTCTCCCTCTCTTCTTCCTCGCAGCAAAGGCATTCTTGGAGGATCTTCCATTCTTTGGAGGGTTTGGTGGTGGTAATGGTGGTGGGCGGTGGTTTTTCGGGTTTCCCTGGTTTCAATGCAGGAGGGCAAGGAGGAAATAGGGGTGGCAACACCTATAAACCGATAGAGAATATCGGCGGCAGATACATGGGGAGTTGGAGGTGGCGTCCCAAAGCTCACGTGTATCAGCGATGCACCTCATGCTACTACCTCCGACAAACAAGGCCATCACGTTCGACACTACAGTTTTCGATCCTTCCTAGATTGCATTGCCCATCGATAATTGCGGTCCCGTTCCAGGAAAGCCCAAGGAGATCGATTGCTAGGCGACGATGCACGAGGTTGTGGTGAGAGAGAGAGAGAGAGAGAGCAGTGGGGTGGCATGGGTTCACGGCGGAGGGGAGAGAGAGAGGGTGTATGGAGTGGTGGGGGTGGCACGGGTTCACAGCGGAGGAGAGAGGAATCGTACCGTATCTATTGAGTAGTTCTCTCTTTGACTGTATACAAGATTATTAAAATAATAAATATGAATCTAACGATTAAAATTAAATTGACGAAATCTGACTGTCAATAAACGCTAGCATTCCTTATCCCTTGGTAACTCACTAGCATGCTCAACCCTTAAATAATAATAAAGTTAAATACACCCTACTGGTCTCCTTCTAAAGGAAAATTTAGTAGCCCATCCAAGTTATTTGTTGAAGTGCTTGATACAACATCCCCACCCGAGTTCCTTTTGGGGCCTGTATCAATGCCATTTACAGCAACTACATACTGAATTTCAGGATCCCCTTCAATGCTACCTAGATTATAATGAGGGTCATCAACATCAGTTGCAGAAAACAAAAACATCCTAAGTTTCTGTGATCCTTCTTCATCTTCTATAACATTACATTCCTCAATCATATTCTGCAGGTCCTCTTCACAAGATACAGAGACCAAAGCATCCAGATCCTCCCCAGGAAGCTGATACTTGATTGTATGAGGTTGGTTGTATATTGACAATGTTTTCTGCATAAGCTCCTGCCAAGAAATGTCCTTGCTTAGTGAACAATGCATGTTTCACCTCCAACATACCTGAGCTTTTTCATCACTGGGCCGAGGCAAGATTTTACCACCAAAACTGCAAAGAAACTTCAACTTTGTTGATGAGCTATCAGAGGCTCCTGAAGAGGCATACCCATCACTGTCTTATGTGTAAATTACTCAAGTTATAGTCTGTCCTTGATTGTAATTTTGCCTTTATTATTAATATAAAGTCTCCCCCTACCCACAATAAGAGAGGATTTTGATTCTCTCTAATCGTGGGATGTTATCTCTCCACTTTCTCTTCTCTTCTCTTTCCCTCATTCTTCATAAACAGGTACTGATCTCAAGTTCCAATACTGTTACAATATGAATTTTACCTTATTTGGAAGCTTGATGTGGCAACAACCTTATCAACTCAAGGTCAAAACATTGGGTTAAGGTAGAACAACAAAAATCATGCTTTTGTTATAATGAAGGTTTGGCAAGGGAAAATTTGAATATTAAACATAATATGATTTACTTTTCCAACAAATATCCAACACTCCCTCACAAACATGATAAAGCAGTAACCATCTTGCCCACAATAGAAGGAAAAGAATCAGTGGTTAGAAATTCATCACAAGCAGTAATCCTCATTTGCAATTAATCACTACCAACTCATGTGCTTCCAGGAGCATCACTTCCAGCAGCTGGCTTCCGGTTCAGATAACGAATAACAGCATCTTCAACCCTGCAAAGTTCATCAAAATAAACACTTACATCACAATTGTAAACATATAAATGTTTCTTGCCCATCACAACAATTATGTTACACAAAACAAATATGACAAAAAGACATGCAAAGTGATTGTTTTATGAACGAGTATGAGAGAAAGAATCATATTTATCCGATTAAAGCAGTTCGTTCTGGTCCATTCAAAAATGCTTTTAAGTTCCCAAAGAGCTCCATATGTCAGTTGTTAGGACCACCATTGCAGGATTTTGTATCTCCAATAGTGTTACATCAGACAAATTACTATACATGACCATGTCACAGCAAAAAAGCCCAGTTTAAAATCTTTGTGAACCATCAATTTAGAATACATTTAATCACATAATAAAATGATACAATTGGGGAAAAAAATTACCATGATTGGTTGTAGAAGTCTGATCGACGCTCCTTTTCAGCATTATGACTAGCTTCCCCTGCAACAAGCTTCAAGTCTCTGCTTTGTGAAGCAATTAAAGCATTAATAAACTCCACAGGAGATTGACTGAACCCAAGAAAGAATGCTCGCCTCCTACGATGCTCATGGATCTTCTTAATAGCAGTACAAATAGCTTCATCACAGGCATCAATCTCTTTGTGCTTCTCTATGTTGGCCAAGAAAGCAGACATCTCTTTCTGCAACGGAAACGGAAGATCAACCAATACATCATAGCAAGCACTACCAGTTGGGTTGGGACCAGATAGCTTGATCTTATGTTCAAGATGAATAGGCCGAGGGGAAGCAAGATGCTGTGATATTTTCTGTGAAACCATGGCAAATTTCATCTTCTCCTCCCCAAAAACTTTTCGAAGAGGTGGATCACAGGCAAAGAGAGAAGGGTCGTTTGGATTCTGCAGTTTTCTAGCCTTCACATAATGCCAAATTGCAGCTATAATTCTCGGGCGTGTATCAACCTCAATGCCCAGAAGTTCCATCAGAGGAGGTGAAAGCTTAAATTTCTCAGGCACATTATTCATTTCCAGGCGTATATTCACAGTAAATTCCTTATCACCTATTCGTCTCACCTCAAAGCCCTCATGTGGTGCAGGCGATCGAGCACTCTCCCATATAATAGTGGGGTTTTCTGGATAGAGGCTTGGGTCCAAGTTGATGGTGATTCTCTTGAAAAAGGAAGATAACTTAGGGTGCGATGAGCTTGGTTTATGAATCATACCGGAAGGGTCTGGATCAACCCCGTCTTCCAATATCCTCCCAATTATCTTAAGCGACCAAGAAGGTGGCTCAGGGTTTTGCTTATCAGGGATTGTGCGGGTCTGATTGGCAAAAGTGCTGAAAACATAAATCCGAAGAGTCTTCTGAATACACGGAGGGTTTT
The DNA here is from genome assembly GCF_013358625.1 of Macadamia integrifolia. Classification (NCBI taxonomy): domain Eukaryota; kingdom Viridiplantae; phylum Streptophyta; class Magnoliopsida; order Proteales; family Proteaceae; genus Macadamia; species Macadamia integrifolia. The sequence continues at coordinate 2,398,332 of NC_056560.1, read as the reverse complement.
TAAGAGATTCCTGGATATCAACCTTCTTTCTTGCGAGAGCAGCATCAACCCTTGCCTCAAACTCAAGTAGCTGGGTGTATAGAGCAGATTCAGGGAGAAGGGTTGCCACGTGATCAGGAATCTGTTTCTCAGGAAGCTTCCGCTTTTTCCTACGAGCAGCAGGGGTTAGCTCCATGGTTTTGAATGGGGAAACTGTATTAACGGTAGCAGGGCCAGGAGGACGCGCTGGAGGCTTTTGCATAACCCGCTTCGCATTTGCTGTGCCAGGTGTGGAGAAGGAGGGAGACGAGGCACCCATGTGCCCAATTCCACTGGTTTGGGTCTGAGTAAGGGACTGTGCTTGAGCTTGTAATTGGGCTTGAAATTGGGCACGAGCTGCTTGAGCTTGAGCTTGAGCTTGTGCTTGTGCTTGTGCTTGTGCTTGTGCTTGTGCTTGTGCTTGAGTTGCAGACTGCACCTGGGCAAAAGCTTGGACTTGAGCCTGCGCCAAGACTTGGGCTTGGGACTGGAGTGAAGACTGGAACTGTCCTTGGAAGTGTGACCCCGCTTGTGTTTGACCTTGTGACTGAGAGTGAAGCTGGGCTATTTGATTCATCGACATTGATGGCGAAACCATCCCAGAATTACCAAATGGGGAAGGAGCACCCCCGACATTCTTCGTTACGTTATTACTGTTCATGGACATTCTTACCTAGCAGGCTAACATCCACAGTCTCTCAAGGAAGCCACCGAATTCCAGCAAAGATCCAAAACTCCAAATCGATTAGGCCTCTGTACTCCCAGATTCGGACAACTGAACGAAGAGCTGGATTTTCTAACAATATGCAATCACTCTTGAAATAGACAGTTTAAAACTTCGTAAAACCCTAATTCCATTAGAGGGTAAGTAGCTTGGAAAAACCAATCAAACCCATCTGAAGCCACGAGAAAACCCTAAAATTCAACAAAATTCGGAGCTTGAAAGCTGAAACCCCGACTTGGTGAAGAAGTGGCGGAACCCTAATCTCGATATCAATTCAAAACATAAAGAAACGGAAAGAAAATTCTATCTCCGGAAATCTAAGAGGCAAGAGGTTGATGAAAGATATGAACGATAGAGAAATTTTACCGTTAAGAAAAGTAACTTGATCAAGGAGGGAAACCAATTTTTGTATCTACGAGCGTTTCGGAAATTTTTGTTCCTCTTCGTCTGTGAATCGCCTAAGCCTGGTTGTAATTTGTGGGCCTTGCCGCCTAGGAGCTTTTTTTTTTTAATATTAATTTAGGAAAATGTTTTGGACTCTGACTAACGAAAGCTAAGAGAGTATTTGTGAGAGCGCATAAGGAGTTTTGAAGGGTATTTTTTAAAACATAAAAATTTAGGAGGGTATTTGTGAGAGTGGATCAGGTTCTCGGGAGTGATTCACAAAGATTAAATTGTATGAAAATTGTTGGTAGCCACTGTACCGATGTAGTGAGTATCAGGTGGGTGGAAGTCCCTTGGGGTGTATGCCAGAATGCTTTCAATCGTACCATGTTCACAATATCTCACCACTTATTGTGAAAGATTGGTCGCAATAAAATCCACCTAAGGAAAAATCCTAAAGGGGAAGATGAATTATTCTATTTCTTTGGTTGTAAGCAAGGGTTGTAGCTCCTATAGTAGTCAAATTTTTTCCCCTTGGCTAGACATATGTTATTTGCTATATAAACCAAATTTGAACCGAATTGCCATAATTGTGCATGAAAGAATGGAACCAAATATAGAAACTAGGGTTGAAAGTTTGGATTGAACAATCCGAACTCGCCCTGGCCCATCTTGAACCCAAACAGGGCTTGGGCTAAGTTTTCTGACCCTGAGGGCAAGTTAGGGTTGAAAAATCAGTTAAGGTTGGGTCGAGCTTGAGTTGAGACCTCAACCAGGCCTAACTTGAGCTAGCTCGACCAAAAATTTAATCCTGGAATTTTATATTAGAATTTGGGGCTCCTATTGGTATTTTATTTTTCTATAATTTTTTAATGTATAAGATATGAGTGGTAGAAAAAAGGTTAATTAGAATTAATTCAACCATAGCAAAAGCTAGGGTCAACACAACCCATCCTAGCTCGACCCTAACAGGGTCAATTAGGACCGGGTTAGGTTGATTTGAACCTAGCAAGGTTGGGTCTGAACATGAACCCAGCAGGATTGAGTTGGGCTTAGGTTGAATTTTGAGGACCTAAGATTGGGTTAAGGTTCTAAGAAACCCGGCCCAACGGGACTCCATTTCACCCCTAAAAGAAACTGAATAAAACCAATAGATTCGTTTTATTTTGAGATTATGCTGAACCGAACCAAACCAAATCGAATCGATAAACAACGTTAGAACTTGGAACTTGGAATGGGAGCCCTAGTAGGGGATTAGGGTTTCTGGTCCTTTAAAAAGGTGACCTCGCACATTTCCTCAGTCTCTTGCCCTTGTAAGAGAGAAACGGAGGTTCAGCGGCAGGGCAACAGTAGTGACCATGGTACCTTTTTGCCTTCTTCGTTCAATCTCTTCTGTTATTCTCTAATTGATCATGATCATACTAATGGCAGTTCTCGTTCTCTTCTGTACATCTTTCAGGTGAAGTATTCGAGGGAGCCTGAAAATCCCACAAAGTGTAAGCATCAGTCATCGCAGTTTAATACTTCACTTCATTCAAAAGAAACTGAATCTATCTTCTATTTAATCCTTTCCCTGTTCGATAGGTTTTCATTTCAAATCGATTGGTAGAACAACAGGTTTTATAATGCGTGCTCAATTTCTTCGTGTTTTGATCGGTTTCATATGATGATCATTGTTTGCAGCCTGCAAGGCCAGGGGCTCGGATCTGAGGGTTCACTTTAAGGTTCGTTACGATCTGAGCTCAGTTTTTTTTTGTTGTTTCTAGGTTTTGGTATCACATCATGTTTATAGGAAGAAGAAACGCTCTTGTTTTTCATGGCAGCACGTGCTTACAATTTTTATTTGAATATAGATCTGTATCTTTGTATCCATCATTGAATCTTCAGCTAAATAAATTTGAATTCCTCGAGCCGTTTTTTTGGTATTGCTTGTGGACAATCAGTGAATTACTGTCTATCTTCTCTCAACCTGATTGAAAAAGCAGGGTCCCGTTGTCTTCGTGGACGGGCCTCTCGTAAACTTCAGGGAAATCATTTACATCGTTATTGGGTGAACCACTGTGTAATTTAGGTAACAGTAGGTTCAGTGAATGATGGTACATAATAACTATTCTGCCATTTCAGTGATTTGTTATATGGTTGCATTGTCATAGTAGTGTAGAGCTTTTGTCCTTGATGAGTATTATCTACTGATCGTAGTGCTGCCTGTGATCCTTATCCAGAGTTAGAAAAGCAGGACCTTTCTGTAAGAAAGTCTTTGATGAGATTCAGAAAAATTTCTGTAATATTAGTATCGAGTGAACCCCAATAGGTTTTATCTGGGATTAGTGGTTTAATTGATGCGACATCTCAGAAGAGCAATTCTCCCAAGGAATTCAGCATTAACATCAACCCCTTAGTCTTAGCTTTTTCTCCCACTTACAAGTTATCTTTTTCCCTTAGGTTCCATATTTGCAAGGTTAAAAGGAAAGTGTTTGTTCTAACATCTAGCAATTCTCCTGCCCTGCTGATTTTTTATAGATTCAATTGTTATACCTAAATTCTAAGACTCTTTCCAGACAACAAAGGAGATGGCCCATTCCATTAGAGAGTTGTCTTTATCTTGAAATTTATGGATGTTCTTGAACTAGTTGAGCTCTCAAGATCCATAGTACTAGAGACATGACTGAATGGTTGTCTTGACATTATGAAGGCCTTCACATTAGTTGACTCCAAATATCAGAGAGTAGTATCTTTGATGAAAACCTGCTAGGTTGATGCAATGGGGGGAGGCCTTGTGCTCCTAATTGTAGGAGGCTCATGATACTGAATTAATTGTAGATGTCTCCAATCAAGTTGGATGATAGCTGTATTTATGTGATAATGCTAGTAGTGGATAAGGCCCAATGAGCTGTTCGAGGTGTATTTGTAGTAAAGACTTTAGTGGTTGTATAGAAGCAATGATTTTTCCTGGCAATTTATTATTCTGATGAGTCAATTTTCAACGAGATATAAATAGGAAATGCTTTTGTTTTGGAATTATTTAATTGAATACACTTTTTGAGTGAATAAGTTTATTTTATTATAGTGACTGAACCTGGTGGAAAAAGCAGGGGCTCGTTACCTTTGTGAGCGTGCCTCTCGTAAACTTCAGGGAAATCATATACATCTTTATTGGGTGAACCTCTGTTGTTTTGGTAGCAGAAGGTTCAGTAAATGATGGTACATAATAACTATTTTGCCATTTCGGTGATCTTTTTTATGGATGCATTCTCGTAGTATGGAGTGTGTGCCCATAATGGGTGTTGTCTAGTGAATGTAGTCTTACCAATGGTCCTTATCATGAGGTAGAGAAGCAAGAACCTTCTTTCTATAGTCTCTGATGAGCTCCAGAATAATTGCTGTAGCATTTCATCTCAAAATAGCTATTCTCCCAAGAAATTCGGTGTTGCCATTGTTTCTCAATCTTAGCTGACTGTTCCAGCCAGAAGTTGACATTTTTCATCTGATGAAGGTTTAAAGAGCAAGTGTTGATTCATGGTATTTAGCAATTACTGTCATGCTAATTTTGTATTTGTGAATATGTTCAACTGTTGTACTTAAATTTTGTTATTACTCTCAGAACACAAGGGAGACGCACCATGCCATTAGAATGTTGTCTTTTTGTCGATATGTGAGCTCTTATCCTTAGTACTAGAAGCATGACCAAAGAGTTGTATTGTGGAGCAACAGGCAGGCTGAATAGATGGGATTATTTTTTTTGGTCCAGAGAGTAAGAGGCTCGTATGATAACAAGTTAAGAGTAGATATTTTCTCCTAATCAAGTGGAATGACAGGATTGAATTTATGTGGCTGATGCTGAGTAGTTTGATAACGCTTAATAAGCTGTTTGAGGGGTGGATCCAAAGTAAACGAATTTAGTTCTTGAGCAAAAGCAATGACTGAAAAAAGGGGATATGCAAAGGAGGGTTACATTGGATCAATTCAATTCCTTGTTCACCCTTATTGTTGAGGTTGACTTTAGTTCCTGACAATTTTGTTGTTGGGAGGTTGTTGTGATTGCTGGTGAGCCTTCTTTTAATTCGATATAAATTACGTGTAACGAATGGTCTTATTTGGAAAACCTCTTCAATCGAATGCTTTGTTTGGAAATGTTGAGCCTGAGTTCTTTTTTTTTTCCGGTTTGTTCAACCTGATGCAGAAAAGCAGGGGCTTGGTGAGCAGGCCTCCTGTAAACTTCAGGGAAATTATTTACATTGTTATTGGGTGAACCTCTGTTATATTTGTATCAGAAGGTTCAGTAAATGGTGGTACATGATAACAATTCTGCCATTTCATTGACATGTTGTTCGAATGCTCTGTTGAAGTAGTCTTGGTTGTGTGTACCAATAAAATAATGTAAAAATAAATGGTCTTGTATGAATGTCCTTCATTTCTTTTTGCTGATGATTTGGTTGGGAGATTGTTTTGATTGCTGATGAGCCATCTTTTATGGAAAATCTCTTCAATTAAATGCTTTGTTTGGAAATGTTGAGCCTGATTAAATTTTTTTTCCTATGTTGGTTTGTTAAACCTGATGGGAAAAAGCAGGGGCTCGTCGTTGCCTTGGTGAGCGGGCCTCCCGTAAACTTCATGGAAATCATTTACATCGTTATTGGGTGAACCTGTGTTTTATTTTGTGTCAGAAGTTTCAGTAAATGATGGTACATGATAACAATTCTGCCAATTCATTGACATGTTTGAATGATTGTCGTAGTAGTATAGATTGTGTTTGTACCAATAGAAAATGTTACTAGTATAGATTGGGTGTCCTAAATGGTTATTATCTAGTGATCTTAGTGCTGCTTGTTTTTATCCTGAGTTAGAGAAGTAGAGTCCATCTTTATATAAGATAGGTGTGACGGTATTAAACAAGGTAAGATCAGTCAGTACCTGTACAGGAGGACGAAAAGGAAGGTAGAAGAGCACTGTAGGAGAAGATTACCCAACCTACAACTTTCTTATCTGTTCTAACATGAGTATGCAGCATCTTTATTAATGTGGTTATCACTCTATAGAACACAGTACAAGTTTTAATAATGTTCTGATGACTTGATATAGTCATAAGACTAGGACAATACTATTAATATTTAATCCTTACACTTTATCTAGAAAATAAACATCACCAAATGTGGTGAAGTGTCAGCTTGCACACACGACTAAAGTCTGGCAAAAGGCTTTGCTGAGATTCAGAAAGGTAGCTCTAACATATCTATTTGGTGGACCGTTATAGGTTTTACCTAGGATTATAGTGGTTGAATACGTTACGTGACATCTTATGAGAGTGATTTCTCTCATCAAAATCAGTATTGACATCATTTCTCAAATCTTAGCTTAGGAGTGACTGTTACACCCAAAAGTTTGACATTTTTCACAGATGTTCCACTTTTGCAAGGTTAAGTGTTTTGATTCATAGCATTTAGCAATTCTCCTGCCACTCTAAATTTTGACTTTTGAATAGATTCAAATTTTGTACCTGAACTTAGCAAAATTTTCCAGAACACAAGGGAGACAGCCCATGCTGTTAGGAAGTTGCCTTTGATCAAGGCGAAAAGATACTTGGAGGATGTTCTGGCCCATAAACAAGCTATTCCATTTCGGAGATTCTGTCGTGGTGTGGGTCGAACAGCTCAGGCCAAGAACCGTCATTCAAATGGGCAAGGACGCTGGCCTGTGAAATCGGCCAAGTTCATCTTGGATTTGCTCAAGAATGCTGAGAGCAATGCTGATGTAAGTCCCATTTTAGTTTTTAATTCCATATTCAATTTTTTTGTTTCCTTAATGTTGATGTCAATTTGTGATGCAGGTGAAAGGTTTGGATGTGGATTCGCTCTACATATCCCACATCCAAGTGAACCAAGCACAAAAGCAGAGGCGGCGCACATATCGTGCTCATGGGAGAATCAACCGTAAGTTTGTTAATTCCCCAATATGAACATTGTAGAAATTTTCTCCTTATGTCTATATTCTTTATTATTGACACGCACCCTTTTCAGCTTATATGTCATCTCCGTGTCACATTGAGTTGACCTTGTCTGAGAAAGAGGAGCCAGTGCAGAAGGAGGTAATACTTGTGCTAAAATAGTGTGTGTGTGTGTGTTTTTTTCTGCATATTCTGAGGCAACGCTTTCTGTCTGCAGCCCGAAACGCAACTGGCCCCTAGGAAATCTAAGACGGCTTTGAGAAGTGGTGCATCTTCTTGAATGATGTAGTTGAGATGATGAGCAAGTTTTGTCTTCTGTGATTCTTACTGTTCTTTCCATTAAAAACATTTTTGTTGCATTTGACTGTCTGGTGTCTAGTTGTTTCTTGCTATGTCATTCATAGATTCCAGGACCTCCCATCTTTACTGCTGGTTTATATTTTAAGTTTATTATTGTTATAGGTAGAATTTAGATAATTCGTATGAAGAGCTTAAGACATTTTATTTGTCATTGGTGAAATTTTGTTTTGCATTGGTAATTTCTACGAGGATTAGTAGGCATTTGCCTCTGAAGTGATGCTTATGTTGTCCTCCTAGTAATTTTTTGTGTTCTAACATCCAATTAATAATGGCAATTATACTCAATTTCCTTGGCACCGGACCAAAAGTTTTTAGAGAGAGAGAGAGAGGGGTTTGATCTCTCATGGTTCCAACAGCCGGAGTGTGTCATTCTTGGAATCCAAATTAACATGTCTGCTAATGTTAAGGTTCGTCTCGCAACTTTTCGGCTCTGTAAATCTCTTTGTATTACCAAGACTCAGTTTATAAAGCCTTTTCTATTCCTCGGTTTCCCTTCTGCCCCTGCTGCGTGCCACAAGACTCACAACATACTTGCTAGTAATGTGTTATCCATTCTTCCTTATCATTACTAATTCTATACTCATGATGCTTATAAGCAGCAGGGGTAACATTGGTTGACTATAATTTTCTAATATTTGTGCCTCCAGTCCGGTCCAAGATTATTAAAAGCAGAAATTCTCCGTTTTAGGTATAGATATTGGATATGCCACATTGGTCCATTTGAGTATTGATATTGGTCGAAAAGGAATATTTAAATTTTTTTTGCCTGGGTCTGATTCGTATTGATATTGGCAGCGGGTTCTGCTTTTGAAGCTGTGCATTTTTTAGGGGCTGCAAATGGTGCGGTTTTGGTTATTTGGTATTGATTGAGGGCGAATTACATTTTGATGATGAAATCAAAAATGGCAGCTGATATTATGGCACTGGATCAGAATAATAAAAGCATTGTATTCATTTGGTTTTGATACGGTTTCTAATTGGTTTTTATTATTTGGTTCAGACACTAATATCAAGAGATGTGAAAGTGAAACTCCCCTAGTCTCCTCTCTCGATTAGTAATGTTAGGTGTTTATGAATTGAGATTATACATATGATAATTATCAAGAGATGTGAAAGTGAAACTCCCCTAGTCTCCTCTCTCGATTAGTAATGTTGGGTGTTTACGAATTGAGATTATATTCTATAAAACCAAAATTGCATCGTATTCCTACAATGTGACTTTTTTTTCTTTTAGTAAAGCTATGGTGCGACTTTTTTTTTTAGTAAAGCTATGGAGCGACTTGATTCGATTATAGCTGATCAATTTGTGTTCCAATAAACGGTTTTGATTATATTTGTACACCCTTAATTTAGTCGTCTTTGTAGGTTCTATGACAGTTGCAAAGACATGGATTGAGTAGGTACAGTGACCTCTACTTTTTCTTCAAAAGAGTCGGTATAAATACATGTGCTTCGAAGCCATGAATGCTCTCTGAATTCAATTTTGTTTTCATCACGTGAGTAGTAGAACGCACCCAGGATTTGCTCTATAGCATTGCAACCATTTTTCGAAATACAACAATTAAGTTTCATGATTAACATCGAAGGCAGAAATCCTTACACGAAGTGACAGTCAATCTTTTGGACAGATTTCGTTGTTTTCAATATATTTCTATAAGATGATTGAGATTGGACAGACCCCCAATGCAGGAAATAAAATTCTTTAAGTTTTTCATATATTTAAATAGGTGAGTTTTACCGTGCCCACTGTGAATGGGAGTCCTTTGCGCTTGAGAAAAGTGCACTTCATATTGGGAGGTTATTTTGAGAAGGTACTGAAAAACCTATAAGGGTTCGTGAACCTTGAGTTAGTTGATGGTTGATGAAACCTCCTCTTCCATGGGTTAAAGAAATCTTTTTCCTAAATGGGTATTATAGTACCTTTTAGATTCCAACTTTAAAGCTTTTAAAGCTCAAAATATTAAGTGGAGGGATACAATTAGTACATGAAGACACCTAAGGTCCCTCAAGTGGAAGTGTTTCTAAATTCAATATAAAGGTTTCTTGTTTCTGTAAACAGCACCTCAGTCTTTGCAAACACAAAAGAAACAACCAACGCACTGAACCTAAGGGGTGAAGAGGATTATATCCAATTACTATACCATAACTGTTGTTGCTCGCAGCTCAACCTTAAACATTATAGACTAACTGCAGAGCTCCTGCAATGGAAAATCATGCTTCCATACAGAAAGATTAAACAGAGTTACATTAATGGCATCCCATATGTCTAGCCTTCTGTTGAACACATCACAAGGGAGGGGGGGAAAACAAACATATGTATAATAAACACAACCAAGCTTCAAGCTTACTAACCTAGTTTTTATACCTGAGGGAGACTCAGAAAGATCAATAGTCAGGCTACCATTACAGAGCAATTTAAAATGAAGTGGCTCATTCTGTTACCTCCATTGCCAAGAAACCTCCACTCCAAATTCCCAGGAAAGTTTGGATCAGGGAAGCAAGTATATATGGTCATTCCATTGCCTCCATGAGGGCTAGTTCCACCAATAATAAGAAGAGCATCACCCAGAGACTTGAAAGCCACACCCCATCCTCTGCTCTGATCAGCCCTCACTGGTGATTCTCCCAAACACTTCCATGATTTGTTATCCTTCAAATACACCATGAGTTGGTTTGAGAAAGGTTCTAAAGAATAGAGCTCGTTGTTCACAACTGCAACCAGTGGTGGAGATCTGGAAGTTATAGGATTTAAAACTGGAGCATTGTCCAACATGTTTGGAATCAATTCCCAAGTGTTCTTCTCTGAATCATAAAATTCCCCACAAGTGAGATTAACCGCTCCTTCATTTTGCCCACCAAGAACATAGAACTTCTTATCCATGAAGCAACCTGAACAGAGCCTTCTCCGTTGATTCATCCGGGGAAGAGAGACCCATGATTTGGTCCCAGGGTTATATTTCTCAGCAGTGTTTAAGATTTCAGTTCCCCTGGCTCTCATGGCAATCCCACCTGCTACAAAAGCCATGTCACCACAGCTTGCAGATGCAAAGAGGCATCTTGGATTGATCATGGAAGGACCCTTAGACCATCTGTTGCTCACCAGTTCATACCTCCAAATAGCCATACCTTCAAACTCCCTACCTGAAACAAGCAAATGGGTTCCTGCACAGAGAGATTCCTTATCGCCGGAGGCAAAACAAGCATCGGACGGCAAAACAGGGAGCTTTCTGCAAGAAGTGAATCGCCGGTCGAACTCCCACCAATGCGGTTCTCCACAAGCCAACATGAAAACCGAAGCCTCCTTAATCTTATAATCTTTCCTAATATCATAGAGCTCATCGCTCTTGAACAGAGCAAGATATCGCTTGTTTACAGAGCAGAACTTCCTATGCTCTGATCTTGGGATCCTTGCTAAGATAAGAAGCGCTAACTCATCATTCAGCGACGAAACGTAAGAATAATCTGCATCCTGAGGTTCTGCATCCGAAGAACGATCATCTCCACCTTGGTTGGAAGAAAATCCAACACAGGTCTCATAACTAGTACCCCCATCACGACTATGGAAACTCTCTGCTTCTTCCTCGTTCGACATAGAGAGAAGAAAACTCTCCTAACCCACAAAGCTATCTATTTACAACCAAAATCCACGAAATCCATCAACAAGAACGCAATTCATCGAATATCCTAATAGCCGATTAAGGAAGAACAAGAATACGAAGCAGAAGAACCCAGATCAGAAACTAAATTAGAAAAAGGGAAAAATAAAAATAAAAACGTACCAGAGAAGCCACAGGGCATGGAAAGGTGAAGAAGGTGTATTGGGAGAGATCAAAAGTACCAGAGAAGCCACGGCCGAGCGTTACAGAGGAGGCAACGAAATCGAAAAGGGTCGTCAAGAACATTTAAGAGAAGGGTTTTTGGTGGGTAAAAGGAACCATAGATTAGATGAAATAAGAGGAAGCAGAGAGAGAAGAGAAAGAAGGGAAGCCATTAAGGCACAGAGATCAGAGTGTTGGTGGATGGGTTCTCTCCCCATTCTCTGCGGATTTAAGTTTAAATTAGTCTGCTTCTTGAGATTAAAATACATAGAAATTATGAGAGACGACATCGTCGATTTTGGAAAAGGTGAGAGAGACAGAGAGCGAAGACTCAGAATATAGTCTTTCATTACATTCACAGAGTCTGTTCGTTCGACGTATCTTTTTTCCTTTTAAAAACGAAGGGAAAAAAAAAAAAAAGTATGGAAGGAATTAGAGATACTGTTACGCTATTTTTTTTTTTAATTAATTTTTTAATTCTTAATTAAATTTAAAGACCTAAAGGTGATGGCAAAGCTTTAGTTCTTTTGTCTTTTCTTTTTGAGAGTTTTCAAAGGCGTCAGGGGAGATACATAGCGTTACGGAAATAGACTTAAAAATCAATTAAATTGGTAATTCCGGAGAGGGAGAATGAGGTTATTAAAAATAGAATCGGATGCTGAATCGGTCTCAAAAACCCTAGAATTGATCTTTAGATATAAAAACTCAACGATTCAGTGATCAAAATCTTGGAATCGACCGTATCAAGTAAGGATAGGTCATGGCTGGAATTGAGATTAGTTACAGTCAATTCTGATATGAAGTGACTGATTTAATCGATCTCATTCCGATTTTTTAAGAGAGAGAAAATTAGAATTTTTTCATTGGTATTGGTAAAGTGTGTTAAAATATGTACCACGATATGGAGAGTGTTGGATGAGTTTTCCCTTCCTGCTTTAGTTTATTTATTTCCCTAATTACGATAGATCTCTACTTACTAATTAGGATAGATTTCCTATTTTATCTTGCTTGTGGCACAATGACTTAGTTTTCTAGTTTGATTGTACTTCTTTTGGAGTTAATAAATATTGATGGTAGGGGGGATTGAGATAATATTCGGTTGCTCCCCTCTTGCGGTCTCTCTTCTCTTCTTCTCTCTTAATCTCTTTCTCTCTTCTCTTACTCTCTTAAGTTATTGGTTACAGATCTTGGTTTCGTAACATGGTATCACAGCTGTAACCAGTAGCTGTTTTGAGAATCGTTCCAAGGTCTCTTGCTACTGGTGAAACCCTAGTTCTTATAAGAAGAAGAACTAGGGTTCGTTGAATTTTGGTTGCTGCCTTTGAATCGAAGGTTGTTGCTGCTACTAGCGACTTGTTGTTGCTTTCATATACTGCTATTGCTACTGTCTGGGTTGAAAATCTTTGTGATTTTACTAGTGCTTGGTTCACTCCATCGAACTAAGGTTCAAACCAAGGACGTGATGAGAAGTTTTTGAAGAATTAATGTTGGTTGAAGGTTTTTGGTTTTGAAACCATGGCTATTGATTCCCCTTCTTCCCTTTCTGAATTCTTCTCTTTCCCCTTTTAATCTTCTTCTTCCTCCCAACCCTTTCTTATTTCCTGCTGTTGAATTTTCTGGTACTTTATTTTTTGGGCGACAGTTGCAGCCCTAGTTTAGAGTATTAATCTCTGCCTCCCTTTTGTGTGCTGTTTTATGACATATACCTCTTGGATTCAAGAGAGCACTGGGTGCTCAGCCTACTTCTAAAGTTTCATGGCCATCCAACCAGATTTGAGGGAGATTTACCCCTCGCAAGCTGCTAGATTCTTCTGCCTTTGCTGGTTGTCCAAGGAAGGAGAAGATAGACTCGTGAGTTGTGGTTTAAACCATTTAATTTTGTTTTTCCTATTATACCCCAGCCTTTAACTTTTAATTCCCTTTGAGTTTCTTTATTTCTAATTCCAGAATACCCCTCCCTCATTTAACGATATTCCTTGTTTCCCATTAATTAGATTGGTGACTTATAATTACAATTCTACTATTCTTTATTAGAAACATTAACTAAAATTCCAGAATTGAGTCTTCTTGGGTTTAATTCCAGATCAGTCCTCGTTTAGCTACTTCATTAAAAAAAAAAAAGGGTTTTTAAGTTGTGCCATAAATTACATTATTGCCATTGGTTTGCCTAGGTTGAAATATTGGTCATCCTAGTGGGCCCTAAGTGCTACACTGATAATTACGATTTTGCCATCATCGAAGTGGACCTAGATTGCATCATCAGTTTGGGTTACAATTTTTTGGAAAATTGGTAGTTGCATGAAGATAATTTGCTGCAGTGCGAGGGAGATTGGAAATTATTTTTTGCTCTTGATTATAAGATTATATGTACTGCTCATCCTTTGAGATGCTAATTATTGGACATTGTATGTCCACGTGTAATACTACACGTGAGGGGGAGATTGGCGTTACTATCTACTCAATTGCAATTCTTATATTATCTGCTTTATCTCAGCACCCGATGCTGCTACTTGTTTACCCCGGCACTCAATGCTGATACTTGTTATCTCGGCACCCGATGCTGCTACTTGCTTACTTCATCACCCGATGCTGCTACTTGCTTCCCTCAGCACCTGATGCTGCTACTTGCTTACCTCGACACCCCGATGCTGTTACTTGGTCCCCGACAACCTGATGTCGATATATGCTTACCCTGCAACCTATTGTTGCTACTAGCTACCTACTGCTTGCCTTCCTTGGGAAGCACCTTTGATGCTACTGACTTTATGGTGTGGATCATTGTAGTTCTCTCTGTGCTCTCTAGCGTCTACCACTACTACTTAAGACCGGTGTTATGTTTAATTTTCTATTCTTGTTGGTCCAAGCTGGAAGTTTTCTTTTGATATATGTATACTCCAACTTGAGGGAGAGTGTTAAAATATGTACCACGATATGGGGATTGTCCCTATCGTGGATGAGTTTTACCTTCCTACTTTAGTTTATTTATTTCCTTAGTTAGGATAGATCTCTATTTACTAATTATGATAGATTTCCTATTTTATCTTACTTGTGGCACAGGGACTTAGTTTCCTAGTTTGATTGTACTTCTTTTCGAGTTAATAAATATTGATGGTAGGGGGGACTGAGATAATAATCGGTTGCTCCCCTCTTGCAATCTCTCTTCTCTTCTTCTCTCTTCTCTTACTCTCTCAAGTTACTGGTTACAAATCTTGGTTTCGTAAAAAAGTGTAGTAACCATTTTTTTTTTCTTTTTTAATATAGAAATACTTTGAAAATGAAAATTGAGAGAAGGTTCTCTAGCAAGCGTTATATGTGAGCAAGTACTAATGAGATGCGATATAATGATATTGTACATGATGAGGAGGAGAGGGATAGACAATAGACATGGAGATACTAATGTACACTTATCCACTGCTCAAGAATATATTCCCATGAAAAATAACATAGAAGTTGATTTTACATACTTGTTTACTCTAAAAGGAATCAGAAGAAAAATTGTACATGGGTTCCACTTATTTTCTGAAATTTTGGATTAACATATTTTTCAATAGGATTGAGAAGTCAAAAATTTTTAATTAAATTTTTTCTCAGAGACTACCTTAGGAAAAAGAAGTTTTTACATGGAAGCGTATAACACTGATCTTTTGCAGAGCATTTGAGAGAGAGAGAGAGAGAGAGAGAGAGATTCATGGCATGATATGAATCTCTTGCACCCATTGAGAATATAGGAATTTCATCTGTGTAGATTGTAGATGAAAAGTGGAATCAATATTAAAGGGAAAAATCTCCTCACAACACCAGAATGCAATTTCTCTTTCTTACTATGAATTTGTGGGTCCCAAGAAGATGATTCCTTTTCAAGACAACCATTGATGTACCATGTAGATTCTTACTCACAGTAGTGTCGTGGGGAACCCTTTACCCTTCAATAAAATAAAGTGCCTCTCTATGTTAATCAAGTTATAATGCCGCCTTAGAATAATAACAACCCTCTTATTTAATTTAATAAAATATTAACCATGTCTCCTTCTTTTTCTCTCTCTAAAAGTGATTATCTTAGTTTAATCACCACCATTAGCAAACAATTGCTAAGCCCCAAAACTAGAAAGTGGAAGGTGATTGGTTAAAACTTTCACCCTTTCCTCTCCTCCATTCTTAAAGGAAGTGTGAATGACGCATAAATGGTTGGCTCTCCACTGACTAGTGCGGCAGAATCACCTTTTATCTTTGCTTCACATTCTTAAGAAGAGAATATTTTATGTGCATTTCTTTCTTTTACTGGTATCTTTTAGGGCAAAGTATCTCTAAGACTCTGTTAATTATTCTCGATGAGTGGGGTGTAAGATACCCTGGCGGTTCAGAGAACCATTGCCCATAAACGAAAAAAAAAAGTGAAACTTTTCCTTCCCCTTGGGTGTCCTTTCATGCATTTATGCATGAATGGATGGAAGGTCATGGTTACCCTGTCACATACAAGACAAAAAGACTGAAATGATTCTCTTCACCGTGGGCTCCAAAACAACAAGCAACGAATGCGCTCCTAACAGAGTCAAAGCAACGATTTTTGTGCCACGTGCAATAACATACTCAACAAGCAAATGAATGTGCTAACTAACGTACCCCCGGCAAGCAAGAAGAAGATGGGCGTGCTAACAAGTCATGTCATTACTTCTTTGGTCGAAATCAATCAACTAGCTGGTCTAACAAATAATGAGTGCTAACTGGTTAGTGCTTCAGGGTGTGTTACCATGGTATTGCGATAGAAATGGATGAAGAATCATAGGGCATGGTTTTAGATATCTTGATAAAAAATAAAAAAAGAACATATCAACGAAATAGTCCAATCCAACCCAATATAGGCAGTATAGGTATCATTGTGAGGATCCTCTGCCGCACAACATGCACAGATCCAAGGGTTGGAAGCATCTTGAGCTATAAGTGTGAAAGTTCCTAACCCTTAGTTCTGTCCTACACTGTGTAACTAATTACAGAGGAACCCGATCCATAGGTATCAATACCATCAGCAACCAATACAGGCTGTATCAATATCATCTGTGACCAATGCCTGTCAATTGTAATGTCTTTCCAAATCCATGTTCTTAGAAGGTGGTTAGGGCTTGCGTACAGCCAACCAGAACCCCATTTACTTTTCCTTAGCACGCACCCATCTAATGATAACGACCACACTAGGGGGATTATATAATTTAAGATCTTGTCCCTCTCTGGCTTTAAAGTAGAAAGTAGGGTCATAGAGCCTATCTGCTGACTACTACTTTAGGTGAATATTTTAGTTCCTTGCCCAACACATTCTCTTTTGCAGTGTACCTTTAATAGTAATAAGATCAACGTAAATATATATATATATATATATATAAAGAAAATGACAAGTGTGCTAGCATAGTACCTAGGAATTAGGAATGTTAGTGGGGTATTTGCTGTAAGATTTGTCCATTTTAAATGTAATCGTTGGATAGAGAGAAAAAGTCCAAAGCTTCAATCAACTGCTGCTACACCTTATCTCTCCACTAATTCTATCTCCAATCTTCTTCTCCATCTCCGACTCCCACTATTCCTCTTCTTCTCCCTCCTTCTCCGACTCTGACTCTCACTCTGGTTCCTCTTCTTCTCCCTCCTTCGAACTCCAACTCCCAGACATCAAGAAGAAAATGAAAATAAAACAAACCTTTTCACATTTATACAGAAAAAAAAGAAACCCATCTTAGTTTCTCCTGCATCTTCCCCTTTCCCTGCCGATAACAGAAATGGGAAGCACAAACAAAGATGCAGATGTTGACATCAAGACCAGGAAGCTATTACCTGCAACCCATCCAATCCAGCCTGGTTTGAGGTTTTCGTAGACCCTAGAGATCCCATTTGCTCCACTAAGTCCTCCATATTACCACCCCAATTCCCCTGTTGGGCAACTACTTCCTCTACTTCCACATCAATTTCTGATTGATTATTCCCTAAATCTACTTCTTCTCCTTCTCCTGCAATCAAATCCTTGTTCAGTAATTCCTCCCACGCTAAATCGCTAGCACTACCCAAATCTGGATCACTTTCACTCATGTTGGCATCAACCTTTCGCCCTTAATTCCGCTGCTCGACCCATTTTCAGTGGCTGCAGAGAACAGAGTCTCAATTTCTAATTCAACGTGGGCACTTCTTCTTGGCTTGATCGATGGAATTCACAAATTAGGATTGGCAATCGGAGTGAATGGGCCAACAAGGAGGGACAAAGAGAACCATATGAAGATGACTTTGAGGGTTTTTGATTGAAGAAAAAACAATGAAAGAACGAACAAGAGAATGGAAACAGAAACGCAAATGAAGGCCAAGGGTTTGTTGATCTTTTGGGTTTCAAATTCAGGGTTTTGGGAAGTAGAAACACGAGATTGGAAGAAGAACCTCGGTCGGCTTTCTTCGTCCAAAAATTCCATCTTTTTGCTCAGATTTGATGAAGCCAGAATTGGAGGTGGAGGTGGTGGTGGTGGTCTGTCATGGAACGAAGGAGGAACTTAGCATCTAGAGAGAGAGAGAGAGAGAGAGAGAGAGAGAGAAGAAGAGGAACCGGAGTGAGAGTCGAAGTTGGAGAAGGAGGAAGAAGAAGAGGAACAGTGGGAGGCGGAGACAAAGAAGGAGAGTGGAGATAGAATTAGGGGAGAGATACGGTGCAACAACGGTGGATTGAAGTTTTAGACCTTTTCTCTCCATCCAACAATTATATTAAGGATGAACAAATCCTACAGCTACTATCCTACTAGCATTCCTAATTCCTAGGTACTACGCTAGCATACCTATCCCTCTTCCATATATATATATATATATATATATGTGAAAGATCATAACATGTGATACCCACATTCGAGTTGCCACTTACAGAGAACGGTTGGCTCCTTAACTTTTTTTGGGTTAAGGAACTGTTTTCTCTTTCCAGTGTGGTAGCTGATGGCTTTGATATGCTCTAGTGATTCATATGTAAGAGTTAAAATAGCTAAGTCTAGGCCCCATAAAGTACAAAGGCCAAAATTCTTGCAGTCCTGATGAACATGAATTGACATTAAAGCTTACTTAAAAAAAATTGACCTTAAAGACTACAATGCCACCTAAAACTCTTTTCATTTGGCAACAAAATCAATGGTGCATTCATGCCTTTCTTCATTTCCTCCCCAACACTAATTGGGTCTCTCAGCAAGCAACTAAAATGCCAACCCCACACACCACTGTTTCAAGAATCGGAATCGGCTGTTTTGGATTCCAGCTGATTCATATGTGCACTGATCAATTCGATCCCTGATTCCGATTTTCATAACCCCTGCCCACACTGCATACCCAACCCAACAATGGAAAATTTAGTAATAAGCTTCCAGCAGAGTGATTGACCCCTATCTCTGCATCTACACTGCATGACCAAACTGCTGGTAACCATCCTTATGTTTTGGGGGGAGGGGGGGGTTTCGGCAATCGGGCAAACACCAACCCCAGCAATGTTCACACTTGAATAGTAAGCAAAAACATATCGCACACAAAATAAGGATCACATTTCCAAAAAAATTCAATGAGTCCACAACAAGAAGCACAAATTTGTTTCATGCAAAAACAGAACTTAATCATCTTCTTTTTAGAATAATTCATATTCCAAAGAGGAGAGGAGTCATGTGTAATGTCTTCCACCCTTGGGTAAATTATACCCATCACAGACAGGCACATAATATAGACCTGAACTTGCACATATGCCAGAAGGATGTGAAGCTGGATGCAAGAAGCATCAAGGTAACAGTTATATGGACCTCAGATGAAACATACCCAGCACTGGCATGTGATATAGACCAGGACCTACACATATACCAGAAGAAGGATGTGAAGCTGGATGCAGGAAGCATCAAGGTTGTGCAGCCTCCAGAAGTTTCTCATAGACCTGTCTAGCGGACAAGTCCTCCACCTGGTTCAAGAAACAAAAGATCAAGACTGAAAATGGAAAAGAAAAATGAACTAGTTTACTACCTTTATACTTCAAAACAAAATAAGGTCAATCTTTTATTACATTGGAGAAGGGGCTCATAGTAGACCCTGTATACTCGAAAAAGAATGACAAATCTATCATACAAATATAATTAATAACAAAGTTTTTTCTGGACTGGGGGTACTAAATGGCTTGGATGGAATCAATTGAAGGATTGAAGGATAGCTCAGTCTTGTCATGCACACTAAAGTGAAAGATCAAAGGCCACATTACCCAGTGCTGATCCGGCCCATGTGTGGTTCTGGGAGGGGTGAGTATGGAGTCAGCACTTTTGTGCAAAGTAGCCGCCTTCAAGATTCGAACCCGGGCATTTGCCCTGGCAGCCCGAACCTTTTACCATTGCTCTAAGCAATGGCCCCTAACTCGAGTGAAAGGTTACCAGCAAAAAAAAAAACACAAAGAAAGTAACGTTTGACAATTCCCTGGCACTGGCAGTGAAACTCCAGAATAAGCTAATAAGTTAACATAATGCCATCCCAATGAGAGCCACCATGTGGCATCATCATATAATGTAACTGTAAATGATGGCATCATTCCCATATCCAACAGCTGAATTCATGTCATATTAGCTTACTGACAAGAAAATGGCATAAAGTACATGTAGAACTTTTCATATTACATAAGAGGCTACTCATGCTCAACAAAGTCATGGGAAATCAAAGCTTGCAGTTCTTAGCTTCTATTAATACCAAAGAAAATAGTTATAAATGTTTACAGACTCACCACAAGTAGCTTTGACTTGTTATTCCACCCCCTTTGAAGAGTCATTTGGCTCAGCCGTAGACCCAACACCTGTGCCAAGAACATTAAGCAAATAAGCACATATGCCCCAAAAATTTGACAGCTTTACATAATGATTAGAACCCTTCAGGTAGTCATATGGTGTGAAAAATACCTTGCCCATAAATTCCAACAGCTCATTGTTAGCTTCTCCCCGTGCTGCAGGTGCAGCTACTGATACACGAACATCATCTGCATTTACTCCTAATACAAATGAATAGTAAATCTGTGGGAATCTACTAAGAATGTCTTAAATGAAACACTAGAAAATATTCCAAACACCGCATATCTGTATTGATATATCAAAGAAATTTGTAAATGTAAAGATATGAAGAATAAGGGCATCTCCAATTGACCCAAAGACCTTGAAAAAGGCATTTCACTGCCACCAAAAGAAAAAAGGGGGGAGGGGGGGGGGGAACCTGACTTTCCACTTTTCCAAGTATCAACATCTGAAGAAAATCAAACTAAGCTCATACGATCAGAGTTTCCAAAGCCAGAATGCAGGCTGCAATACAATTAAACCCCCAAAGTAAAGGACTCCAAGACTGAAAATGATCACACAAACACAAGGAAAAATGGACCGTCAAAATATTTCCTTGGCAGATAGTGGCAACAATAATTCTATGCTCCAACTGAAAATATATCAAAATCAAGATGACAAGTTGGAAATAAAAATGATCCTTTGATTTACAATTGTTGCTGAAGTCTTGAAAAACCAAGACTTTCCCCCATCCATTCAACATAAATATAATTGTGGACAAAAATCTGTCTTATTTCCATTCATGACTATTTTGTTAGGGACATGCCCCACAGTTTGCTTTGAGCAACAAACCGCTACAAGAAGACACCTAGGTCCTAGCCCCCATTGTCACAGACTCACAGAAGGCGCCTATGTCCTAGCCCCCCATTGTCAGGAAGAACGACTATTGGGAGCCTTTTAACAAATTCTACAACATGACCTGATCAATTGTTTCAACAATCTGCTAGGGTATTCTTGGTCAGGCACATGTTCCAGCAATCTTGGTGCCGTGATAGGTGGGCAAAGGTCGGCAAGAAGGGTAGGGTTTTGAGAAGGACAAAAAAGCAACAAATAAAAGAATTAAGTTGGTATATTTACTTGTAATTGCAGAACGCTGGGCACGGTCTTCTACTTCTATTGCCACTTGAACAAGACCACCTTCTAACTGTGATATGCAGGGTGGGACTGGCGCATCCTGCAGAATAGTGATGCAAATTATTAGAAACTAAATTGGCACATAGATTTATTCAATGACAACAACATTTGTTGATGAATGTGGAATCAACATGACTTGCAGAGAAGATCACTAGATTAGGACACAAAATCTAAACATGCAAGTTGACCACATCCATGAAACAGAATAATGACAAGTATCAACTTTATCAGGTTAGCTAGGAACTAGGGCCTCTCTGAACAAATATAATGAATTTGGCTACATCAAAGCCTGAAAAATGTCAGCTGCATCAAATTCTTTAGCAGCCACAAATACAGTCATTAAGGGCCTGTTTTGATAGTAGAACAACTTGTGCAGTTCCAGGAATATGTGCTACCTTTTGCAGTTCCAACAATGTTCTATATAATAATTCCCCAACCAGAGTGATGCAGAACTGAAGACCTACTCAAGTAGGAAGAAATCTAGCTAGATAGTCTAGGCAAACTGTGGCTTGATGGGTTGCTGTTTTATATTTTTATAAACCATGGTCCAGTTTAAGTGATGGTTCAGCTTTGGTTCAATTTAAGTTGTTTGTTTCCTGTCTCCAAAGTAATGAGTTAGTGGAGTCCACATCAGCTAGATCTGATTATGTCTTGTAATCCAAGTAAGAAACAGTTGGGGGATCTTTCCTATTTGGTCTCTAACCTCTTACTAATTTCTTCAATAAAAAGGCAACCCATGCCATGGGCAAGCATGGCCCACGATTTTGATAAACAAGCTTGCTGCTGCCGAAGCACTTCTTCCTCCATGGGGAATCCTTGTGTGTGATCCAATTGACACCTTGCAGTGAGAAGCCTGGGTGGATCATCTATTGTTCGTGCTCTTGTGCTACTGATGTTCTTCAGTCAATTGTGATTCTTATTTCATCCTAAACACCATTGACAAGTAAGATTACTCTCTGAAAATCCCTGTTCTGAATTCTGTTTTCCTGAGAAAATTAAAATAACTTGTTCCCCAAGACATTCTGTCCAGCCCCATCCACCACCATCAGAATCCTCCACCCATCTCAAAGGAACTCGATCCAATTTCCAGGCTTTTCTGACATGTGGATTCCCCAATATACAATTTCTCCTATTTCTGTCCTGAGTTGGTTTTTACACTGTTTCAGGCCTATTTCTTGAAATCGAGTAGGAGTTTTTATATTGCTGATTTATATATTGATCTGTGGTTCTGTTCCGTACATATGACAGATCTATTATCAATCTATATTCAACTACTTAAGACTGTTATCAGATTCTAACTTCTGCCTTTCCTATCCTCAGTCCTACAGGTAATAGATCTACCCCATTTGCTGATCTGATCATTCAAATAGGTTCAGATTTTCAACAGCTGCTACCCTTCCTAATTCTTACACTTGACCTCAGTTTCATGTCCTTTTGCCACCTATTTTGTTCCAACTTGTTTTCTCCTTAAATTTGGATCATTCTTTTGATTTAAGATCTTGTTCTTTAGTACTGTTTGAATCCTTCAGTTCAGTATTACATGACAGAAACAGTTGGAACAGGTTTTGATAATAATTTGGCAAGGTGTGTTGAAATATGTCTAAACCATATTGAAGATCTTATGACAAAAAGGTTTCAACTGGCATTTGTCTTACTCATAGATTGAATCTAAACCACATTTGTCTTACTCATAGATTGAATCTAAACCACCTCTGCAAACTAGCATCAAAGACTAAATGGGAAGGGAAGTTGAAGACCTGATAGGCCATCAAAGTGATGACAACCCAAACTTATGATTGATCATTCAAGGTTACAAGTTACAACAGCCCACAAAAATTACGCTTGTTCTCACTTATAATATGTACAAAATTTTCAACCCATATCTTATATTGATTTCCACTTGCCATAAGGGGAAAAATAACCTAGGTGAGAAAAAAAAAAAAGGCTCAATTAGAGAACATGGTACAGAAGTCAATAAAAAATTGGAGCTTAACTGGGTCTGACTAACAGAAAAAATAAAATTCCGCAATCAATTTTGAGAGAGAGAGATGCCCTAAATAGAAAGAAAGAGAAGGGGAAGATGGCGCAAGAAAGAGAGAATGAGAACAAGGGCCTGATGGGTAGAGAAAGAGAAGGGTGGGGTTAAAGGAGAAACACAGGACCGAGTTCTCCAATGTGCTAAATGAGATGACAGTGTAACTCCCTGCCCCTATCCACCCCTTCCTTTTCTCCTCTTTGATTACCTTTCTGCCTTACCAAGTTTTCATAGTCATTCTAGGATACCAAATTTATATTTCAATTGTGTGAAAAAAGCAAATGACCAACTTACCCAATCACGTAATCAGGTTTCATGCAATGCAAACACAAGGAAACATGACAACAGCAGGGCAGATATCAATGATAGGCAATATATTTATACCTGAGGGTTAGTTTCTGCTGCAACTGAGCTAAGCGCACCATCAACAACATAAATGAAAGGGGCAACTTCTGAGTCTTCTTCTGTGCGGTAACAAACAAAAAGCCCACAACCCACACAGGTCATACGGAATTGTTTTTCCAATTTCCCTTCGCCACTGGATAAGAAAGATCCACAGTTTGTACATATGAGCTCCAAACGCAACTATAATTTACTTACATCTTGAGACCCTGATTACCAAATGCAAATAATTGCTTAGGTTGAAAGCTAGCATGAACTAAATAACCCAAGAAACAACAGTAACACAATCCATCATGAAGTGACTAAAAGGAAAGAAATAATATTTTATCATTGTTTTCGGGAGGGGTGGTAAAAGGATGGATAGGGTGCCAGCAGACATGCCACAAGTAATTGATTTCAATTTTCCCATGCCACAAGTAACCTTTTTAAGAAGCCTTTAATATGGAGTTTAGCTATATTAGTTGATTTCAGTTTTCCCATATACACCAGTAAAAATCCATGCATATTCTAGAGAAAGAGAGATAGAGACCAGTGAAAAATATTATCTAGTTATCAATGCCCAGGGAACAGCTGGCTGTTGACGACTAGTTTTAGGAGGCTAAAACAACTAGGAATCACCAAGCCACCTTAACTAAACCTAGTCTACACTCCACATATTTTGTCACATATTAACAGAACATTCACATACCTTTATCAATGAGGTTTAAAAGGTTTCTCACAACAATTAGAAAGGAATCTCATAAGTACTAGAATTTAAGTTGGAAACCAGGAATTAACATGTAGAAAACATTATTTCATAATCTTCTTTTTTTCTTTTCCCTTTTCTAATTTCTCCCCAACTGGAGCAAGAATGGTGATTTATCTGGATCTAAGCTTCTTTACATATTCCTAATTTACTGCAACTTCCAATTGAAAAGAAGAAACATTAACCAAGAAAAATTAGGAAAAGTGAAAGCAACAAAAGCAATCTCCAATCTTATGGGAGAAACAAAAGAATGTCTCAAATGTTAATATCTAAAAGGGCCATATTATATTAGGGAGAGGGTTCTCAGAGCAATCAGGACAAAGAAGCGCATCAATGAGGTATGACACAATAGTATTATACATAGGAGGGCAATGAATTCATTTCATGAGAGGAACTCTTCCCATTTTTATTTATTTTTGTTGAAACAGAGAAACTCTTCCCATTATATTAACATACTATTGAGGTCAGGAAAAAAAAATACCGTTTTAAAAGAACTTTTCCACCCTCACTAATATTCAGTCTTGCAAGATGTTTCTCCTTGTCCAGCACATATGCTCTGTCAGTTTTACGCTTTGGCATTTTCTGCAACTGGGTATCTTTAAAACAAACGAATTTTTGTAAGAAATTGCTCTGCATCATTAGAAAATGCTCCAACGATAAGAAACATTGAACATATTAAGAAATAGAACAGAGAAAGCATAATTGCCAGGTTTCTACAATCTACTTCATCAAAGAAATCCTAACCGGTTCTTGAGCACATAAGTTTAAACCATACAAAAGAGCCATCGACAACCTTATACATATAGGGAATTGCAAATCAAACGATTAATTGCTCCCCTTGTTAATTGCTACAAGCATTTCGTTAACTTTTAAAGAATCCAAAAGGGGGATTTTGAATTAACAAAACTACAACTTTGCCGTTTGAGAAACCCTAACCCTAAACAGGCGTTAATACTTCATTCAATTGTTTCAAGTTCTACCCAAAAAAACATTTTCCTCAAAAAAAAAAAAAAACCCGTAACATTATCAGAAGAGGGCACACAGAGAGAGAAAGAACCTGTGATGAGAACATGAGAACCACAGTGCTTGCAGTAATAGACGAACAGATCGGACTCTGGGCCATCGGGGGCTGCGTCCTCGCTCGAGTACGTGTGCGTCGTTCTCTTCGGCATTCTTTTTCCCTCAGTTAAGCCTCAGTCTTCACTGCGTCTCCGTTCCGTTTCCTCCTAAATTGAATTCCACAACGAAGCCGAATTCCATTTAAAAGCTCCCATAACTGAGAATTCCTTCAATGAATTCCATTAAAAAGCACATGCGTTTATGAAGGGTAAAATGGTCTTTAAGGGTCGTAACACAAAACCACACAATAATAGATGGGGGTATTGTAGAACCCTAATTTGTTTCCGAGGTGGAAACTCTAAAAGCGGGACAGACGATTTGCGTCTTCTAGGGCATCAACGAGGTGATCTTCTCCGCTGACGGTATCTCCGGCTATTCTTCAGGTATGATCCACCCCATCTTGTCTTTCTCAGACCCTCAATCCCTCCCCCCTCTCTTTCTGCTTTTCGCTGAGTTAACCTTAGAATCGAAGGAAGGAAGAATAGGAATATATCTTTTCAATCCCAGATTTGCATGGTTATCTGACATCGGTCGTCTTCCTTTCTCATTCTTTCGTGCTTCCGTTTAGTTTTCATTTCTATTCTGACCAAACGGGCTACTGATCGGATTCAGAAATTCGTTATCTGTGCTACTGGCGTGCACGATTGCCAATTTTTGTTCTTTTCATCCAATAATAGTCGTTCTTTCGTTCGATTGAGACAGTCAATTTCAATTATCTTGTCAACAGGAAAAAGGTGGGATGGTTTGGATAAAATCATGTTGCCATTGGGGAATTTGATCCTTCCTTGTAAATAGATTATTATGAAATCTCAAATGAATTTTCCTCAAAACCCATCAAATCTACCGTTTCTTTTACCAAATCTTCTATCCCGAGTTGCCTCAGAACCATCCCAGAAGGAGTGAAGAACGCACACATGTACTTAATTCTTCCCATCTCCGAAGCTACAAACAATGATTGAAAATTTTCACCAGGGACCTGGTTTGTCTGGTTCTCGGAGTTTTTTTTTGGATTTAGTTCTTCTTGAATTTATGTAATTTGTTTCCTCGTTGGTAGATGGCTACCACATTTAGTTGGGATAAGGCTGAGTTGTGGTTGTTCTTTTTCACTTGTTGGTAGATGGATTGGCAAGGGCAGAAGCTTGCAGAGCAGCTGATGCAGATTATGCTCGTTGTCTTTGCTGTTGGATCTTTCATTACTGGCTATGCCATTGGCTCCTTCCAGATGATGTTGATCATTTATGCTGCTGGTGTTGTTTTGACTACGCTTGTCACTGTCCCCAATTGGCCTTTCTTCAATCGCCATCCTCTCAAGTGGTTGGATCCCATTGAAGCTGAGCGCCATCCAAAGCCCCAGCCTCAGCCTCAGCCTGCTTCTTCAAAGAAGAAGCCCACCAAACAGCACCAGAAGTAGGTCTTCTGCGAGAAAATATTGGCATATGCTAGAGACTTCATGTTTTACTTTGCTGGCATGGAACCTTGTTTTGTTAGCATTCATATTCAGACAGTGGATGCTTACTCTTTCTTTTTCTTCTTTTCATTGAAGTAGTAAACCATTTGATGTGATAATTATACTTAAAAGAAAAGTGGAGGAGGTAAAATTTTCTTCACCTTGTACTTATCATTTTCTTTTTTATGCATCCCTGTCGAAAATTCAGTGCCAAATGGTTATTTTTTTATCAACTTGGTTAGTATGTTTCCATTAACTATTCACTATTTTATATTTCACATAAATATCAATATGACTAAATGTAGTCATATCAGTTTGGGTTTCAGGGTATCTTCAAAAGATTGGAAAGAAAGGAAACCCAGTTCACACATCAGACTAATTCCTTTCACTGCAAAAACATGGAGTTTTATACATAAGAGAGATACAAGAAGCAATTAACATTTCCTATGAAGTACACTACTGATATCACATTATTATCACATAATTATGTAAAAAGAGGATTGTGTTCTCAAAATTTCGTCATGGTCTCATCAGTTGAGAAATGAAATTTAGTAACCAAAGAAAATTGTTTATGGAATTTCTTCCCGAATCAGGATCGTTAAGTTGCTGCTGCTGCTGCAGAAAGTGTAAATGTTCCTCTAGGGCTAATGCTCTTGAATTCAGAATCAGGAGGAACAGAAGGGATACTGGGGACAAACACAATAAGCAACAGAAATAGAGGGCAAATAACAATGGCTAGTTTACATATGCTGTTGATGAGGGGAGGAATTTCTACATAAAGAGGGAATTTTTTCTTGTCAGGTTGCTTCTGCTGTAGGGGATGGGAGTGGCATTGTTGGTGGAATGAAATTCTGAGATGGTGAATGTGAGAAATAAAATCAAGTTACAGGGAACACACATTGCAGGTCCCCTGCCTCCTGGCTGGCCATAGTAGATGGATGGAGCATAGGCTTTCAAAGGCTTTGCATAATTGTGAAGCGGTAGTTACTGGGTTATACATTTGTTCAGAACTCTAATTATAGTTTAATTCTATTTTGAGTCCCATAAGGCCATGGAAAGAGCTGGATGCCCAACTCTTTATGGGTCAGTTTTCCATTAGGTTCACCTGGGTTTTTCCCATCTTCTGTTGAACATCACAGCGTAAGGAAATTAAGAAGTATTCCAATTCAGACCTTGATTAGAATTTGCTTTCCGCAACAAAGAATAAAGCTGCGCCCGCTAACTAGAAATGACGAGTGCAACTCTTAACTCTGAATGTACCTCGAGAAGATACAGAATAATCCTATTATAACCCATTGAAAACCCATGAAGCAGTAGACCAGAGGATCCCAATTAAAAAATTAAGGGAAAATAGTCAAAAAAAATCCTCTGCCGCGGGTGTGGCTGTGCGGCGAGGATCCGATGGCCGGCATGGCATCGGGGCATGTGCCGATATCATCTCAGCCGTCAGATCCTTGCTGCACGGCCTCACCCACGACAGAGGATGAAAGTCCGAAAAAAGTCATCTTTTGGATTTGGATCCTCTCCAACCTCTCACATGCACACAGCACAACACTTTGGTAGCACGCAGCCCCAAGTGGTCGGCACAGCCCCATGCGTGCATCTGAGAGATTGGAGAGTTATTGGACAGAATCCGAATCCCTCCCAGTTCTTGTATCTCTTCCAGTGCCATCTTGGAGGATCATAGCCATGATAGTAGCATTTGTTGCAATTGTAACCAATTGTAACTTCACCACTAGCACAATCATTCCTGGATCAACACTGGCGAAATAAGTCAGATCACCAATTCTCATACAAGAGCATCCTTTTCACTCTCTTGCCTCCGGTCCCAATCTTCCAATATCAGCTCAGTGACCAAAAATCTAGCCCCAATACTCTCTTTTGTTGAAATACCAGTCCAGCTAACGGAGACAATAGGTCAATAAATTTCTTGAGAAAAGAATACAAGAGAGAGAGAGAGAGAGAGAGAGAGATATTATAAGCAACTGTTTTGCTATCTTCAAAAGAAGATGGGGGATTATTACATTCAAAAGGTGTGGATTTGCCACATGGAACAGTGATATGGCAGTTTTGATTGAATCGAATCCCTCCTATGTATTGGCATGCATTCCCTAGATATCCATGCATGCGGACGACACACTCCCGTGGTCCTGAATTTTGAAAGCTCTATTTTGCCACTAGGCAAACTATATTTGGGCTGAAATTTTAGGCATGAATATTAGACCTTATGGCCTACCTATCCATAAAGTGGGCCCTATCGGATAATTTCCAAACGATAGGTAAATGACTAATTTAACCTGATCTGATCAGATCAGATCACAAAATAAACCTGACAAGCATATCAATGTGGCCTATTGTGAAAAGTTGCCCAGTATTAGACCTTAAATTGGAATGTTCATATGGCTGCTTTGTAACCCAGTTATTAGTCTAATTGGATGATCCAGGCATCTGGTTCAGAGCTAGAATTGCTCGAACTAAACCAATTATTGATGCAAGTCCTTAATGAAAACATACTCAAAAGAGAAATAAATGTTAACTTTTGCATAAACTTGGAGCTCTCCAGGGAGAAGTTGAAGAAGAAGATGCCCACAATCTTTTCTCCTCAGTTGACAATTTAGTGAAGTTCCTCCAGTCTTCAAGAACAAGTTTGAGGTCATGGAACTTCCTTTCAATGCCTTCACAGCAGTCTGCACGCATTGTGCATACCTTGTTCATATCTTCACTTGGCTCACAAAATCCCCCAAAGTAGCTTGTGTCTAGATACTTAAACCCCAAACCTATCATCTGTGCATTGACCATATCATTTCTTATGATTTGTAAGACAGATTGATCACTATACCCCGGATACAAAACCTTCGACATATGCCAGTATCTGAAGAACTCAATTGATACGGCGTCTGATCTAACATAGTTGAATCCTCCATTGATGTCATTCCTTATCTCTGTTGGATTGTCTATGTGATAGTCATAGGCAATGTGAAACTTGCCGCTGGGGCTGAAGTGTAGAAATGGATTTCTTAACCACATCACATCTGCATCCTGCAAATAGTTCACAGTGAGTTCTCTCCTGGGTGCTCAAAAAATGGAGATGAGATTTTACAGATGCAATGATAAAAATTGGAAATAATCTGTGGCAAGATTCGAACCGTGAAGATGAAACTGTAGCCCAATTCAAGGATGGTTCGCAAGATCTCAATCCTCTTCCACTTGAGCTTGAAATAATCTCTAGTAATGAACTGTTTCTCAGCACTAAAATCAACACCAGTTGTAGTGAGGGGGTAGCAGTGAGGGTGTATAGCCTTGCACCTATCAAAAGCCTCCTGATCCATTGCTAAGATTAGCAGGTGATTCAAAAGGCCTTTGGTCCTTTCACCAATATGGAAGCTCTCAAGGAAGAGGTCTAGGATAGAACCAGGACCTGCATATGCTTTGTTAATGGTGGTCAGGATTACAGTCCTATCTTCCATGGAAGCTCTCCTTAACATATTGTTCAGCTCTATACGGTCTCTATTCTGTAGATAACATGAAAAAGGAAACAGTGATTGGTGATACATATTTAGTCCCAGTTAGGAAGTTATTAGTAATTATCTGGAACAGCATAAAATTTACAAAGTGAGGTATCAGTACTAACTATTTTTTTTTTTTTTTTTTTTTTAATGATGGGTATTTAAGCCTTTGGCCTGACTAGTCATGTGGGTCCATACTGACTTTATAACCGCATGGATCGAGTCATACTAGGGTTGAATTAGAACCATTTAACTTTCACTGAAAACAGTGAAGAGCACTAAACACCCCGTGTAAGTGGCCTCAAAGAGGTAAAATGAGTCAAACTCAGAACCTCACGTCTGAGGCAAAGGTCCCTTGCCAACTCAACTACCCTTTACGGTTTCCTATACTAACTATTACATCCATTCCTGAATTTTATTTATCATCGGGCCATAGCTCTACATCATTTATGATAATTATCTAGAAAATCTTCGTTGAAATTGTTGTGAAGCACAATCACCGCTTCCCTTCTTTTATTTCCTCTATTTTTTCTTTAGACTCCATTTGTTTCATGGAAAATGTTTTACAAGAATTGTCTTACTTTGTTTATGAAGTATAATTTTTTAATTGAAATACAATACAAAAAAATTAGGAATACAATTTCTAATTATGAAATCGAATTCTCTAACTGAACCACTAAGGCTACTTTTGACCTTATATAATAGGGAATAAAAGTTAATGATGAATAAAAAACCTAATCATCAAATCACATCAGGGATCTCTCTTAACCATGAGTGAATGAAAATTTAATCTCTTTTTTACCATTGAATGATCTATGAAAAGTACATAAGACCTAAGAAGCACTAAATTTACCAAAGAAAAAAAGACACGTAGAAAAGAGGAAGAAAAGAAAAGGGGCTTACAGACTGAGTCTGCAGTGACTTAATGGTGCTCCGTTGATGAACTGCGTTCCCCCAAAGATAGAAAAGCAAGCTTGCAACAAACAGCAGAAGAAGAAAGATGAGAAACATAAACCTCTTCTCATCTCTCATTCCCATCTCTCTCTCTCTCTCTCTCTAGATGATCCCTCTCTCTTTGTCTGCTTCTTCTGTTCGTTCTTTGTAACAACAAAGAAATGGGAATTCGTTTATTTTTTGGGAGTTGGGGGGTGGTATTAACTGATTTGGTAATAAATATGGCAAATTCGTGAATCAACTTAAATTTCTTACCGGGAAAAGATCCCAAGAAATCCTCTTCCTCCAACTTCCATTTTGGGGTGAGCATCAATTGGCTGAAAATTTTCTTGGGATGTGTGCTTAGATGCTCTCAATTATCCGATGTTCTTCAAACCTCACTACTCACTTTAGAGGATGTGGACTCACAATTAAATGGAACGATACCAATCTAAACTGGTTCACCCTCGACCAATCTAAACCCATTAAAGAATCAAGACCATATCGATAGTAATCTAATAGGAAAAAAAAAAAAAACCAAGATTTTTTCATTACTTTCCTTATGTATGCATATCAACTTAAAACAATATAAATCCGATCAATATGACCAAATGAAACTTGTTATGATCCCATATCAGTTTATGAGAGTTGATTCTACATTGGTTTTTTCTGAGAATTGATGTGAATTGATATGGTCTTGAATCCTTCACCTTGTGTAAATCGATTTATGGGGTTGAGTTTTTTTAAGACTATAACTCGGATGTGACAATCCTTTTATTTATCCAATGGATACTGGATAGCATTACCACGTTATTTCATTTCGGAAGTATTTCTTCACTAATTATATTGCCACGTCATCTTGACACGAGGATGAAAATTCGCGAGCCGGACGGTCCGGGTCCGCCAGAAGGAAACGAAATGGGGAAATAGAACGAGAAGACAACCCCTAAGCTCGAAACTTCTACTGAGAGCTGTAACTGCCATGGCCGGGAACACAATTTTGAAGATTCAGGCTTTCGTTGTCTTGATATTCGATAGATAATTCAGTCTTCTTTCTGCAATTCAAAGCAAAATCCTCTCAAGAAACACTGTAAATCTTGTTGATACGAAACAGATTCCCTGAATTTGAGAGGACTGCCTTCTGCTACTGCTGCAATTTAGGTCCAACTCTATCCATTCACACATGTCTATATCTTTCCTTACCATCCTTCGTAATCGCACGGCTCTTCCCAGTTGCAGCAATTTCCTCCTCCGCCATGTCTCTTCTCGTACTTCCCGTTTCGGTTTCGTCTCCATTGCAGCTCGACAAAACCCTAATAGTAACAGGAAGCAGCCGCCCCACAAGAACCTTCTCAAAGCAAAGGACAGCGTCAGGGAATTATCATCTCTATCTCCCCTTCTTTCTCTGGAGAATCGACCTGTTCTAATGCCGAACCAGGCTATCGGAATGGTTGCCGCTGCCCAGGCCAATTTCATGAGAGTCATCGTCGAGTCAGCGGGTCCGACCCTGGAAAATGCTAGCGAACCTGAGGAACCAGCCGTTGGAGTTGAATTGTTGTGCGTGGTTAGGGCTCTTTTGAAGAAGATCAAGAGGAGGGTTTTGGTTGGGGATAAGGTGTTAGTAGGGTCCATCGATTGGGTGGACCGCAGAGGGATGATCGAAAATGTTTACCAGAGAAGTTCGGAGATCCTCGATCCTCCGGTCGCCAATGTGGATCATCTGCTGGTGCTTTTCTCAATGGAGCAGCCGAAGCTTGAGGCATTCTCTCTCACCAGGTTCTTGGTCGAGGCTGAGTCGGTTGGGATTCCTCTCACGCTCGCTCTGAACAAGTTGGATCTTGTCGATGAAGAGGTTCGATGGCTTGAGTGCTTTTCTTGCTCTGTTTAATAATTGTTTCTTATTCCCTTGAGAATTCGTTCTTCTTGTTCAAACTCCTTACATAGCATGCTTTTGTTGGTGTCAATTGATTATTAAGTATTCACTAAGGATGTTTCAACTAAAATGCTCTGCAAGTTAATTCAGATGTTTGATCTGCTTGGTTAAGTTCAAATCTAAAAACTTATATCAACTAAGTTGAGAGCAATCACTGGGAAATTTTCAACTAAATGCCACTTCAAGTTACTTAAATGTTGGACTTGGTCTGATTTTCTTAGGAGATTTCATTATAATATCAACCAGCTATAATCTCCTAGTTTTGATCAGATAAGAAAGCAGAGCATGAGATCTTAACTTTTTTTCTACTGCTTGTTTGTTACATCTTCGTGTCTATATATTTGTTTGAGTTCTTTGTAATTGACGTTGCAGACACAATTGGCATGGAAAGCAAGGCTCCGCAAATGGGGTTATGAACCACTCTTTTGTAGTGTAGAGTCCAAACATGGCTTGGATTCTCTAGAATTCATATTGAGAGATCAAACAACTGTCACTGTGGGTCCTAGTGGTGTTGGCAAATCCAGCCTGATCAATGCTTTGAGAAGCAATCAACGAGTTCCTTATGCTGCAGAAGCAGATAACTGGTTTGAACATGTGGGTTTGTCTATATTTTTATGTGGTCTCATCATCTTGTAGTTGTCGTGAATCACAAAATTCTTCTCATTCTTAGATCATTGATCTTATCAGACTGAAGGTAGCAAGTGGTTTGAAGATCAGCGAGTTGGTACAGTGTCAACAAGAAGTGGCAGGGGGAAGCATACCACTCGCCATGTTTCTTTACTTCCTTTATCCGGAAAAGGATATCTAGCTGATACTCCAGGGTTTAATCAGCCTAGTCTGATGAAAGTAACAAAGAAATCTCTTGCACAAACGTTCCCAGAGGTTTGTGTTGTTTATATAATAGGCTACATGTAGTTCATGAGTTCATGGTCAAACAAATCCTGATCTTTCTATGGCTCCATATATTGATGCCCCTTGCTGTTATATCTCCAGATCAGAAGGAGGCTCAATGCCAGTGAGCTTGTGAAATGTTCATTTAGTGATTGCCTGCATCTTGGTGAGCCAGGTTGTGTGGTGAAGGGAGACTGGGAAAGATATCCATATTATCTCCAACTGCTTGATGAGATCAAAATCAGGGAAGAATTCCAGTTGAGGACATTAGGAACAAAAAGGGAAGGTGATGTGAGGTAACTTCATTGTAATGTCAAAACTTCCTTATTTGCTTTCTTTTTGCTTGGAAAATTGTCCATTATGTGTATACTAGAAAACTATAAGAAACATTGTCCATTGCATTGATTCACACAAACATCATTTATTATTAGTAAATTAGAATATTCGAAATTGTATCCTCGCCCACCAAAGAATTTTCAGGTACAAGGTGGGCGACATGGGCATCCAACAAGCAGAGCCTAGGCTGGAGATGAAGAAGCACCGGAGACAATCTCGGAAACGGATGAACCAGTCAATACTAGAAGAACTGGATGAGCTGGATGATGTGGATGAGGACAACATGGAGAATGTAGAAGATGGTACTGTTCTAAGAGCCACGGGGCATGAGAACAAGTAGGAAGCCACCTGCAGCATCTCTCATACACTGTATATAGTGGTTGTCAAGGATGCTACGTACTCCCCCTTCCTTTTTTCGGGGGTTTTAAAATGTAATCCATGAGTACAGAAAAATAATTTCTCTCCTGTTGATAGGTTGGAAATGCCATGTGTAGTAAGATATAAGCTGTCCTGGATTATATAGTGAATCCCTTTCATGGCAAATTGTCATTTTTCAGGTAATTGTATATTATTGGGATTGGTTGGGTGACTTGGTTCAGTTTCTCCTTGATATCACATTAAAGAGTACTGTGTTCTCAAAATTTTGGCATGGTTTCATCAGTTGAGAAATGAAATTCAGTAAACAATGAAAATCGTTTAAGGAATTTCTCCCCGAATCAAGAGCTTTAAGTTGTTGCTGCTGCTGCTGCTGCTGAACTGTAAATGTTCTTCTATGGCCAATGCCCTTGAATTCAGAATCTGGAGGAACAGAAGGGGCCATTAGGGACAAGAGGGGGGGGGGGTTAGCAGTGAGAATGTATGGCCTTGCACCTATCAAATGCCTCATGAATCCATAGCTAAGATCAGCAGGTGATTCAAGAGGCCTCTGGCCTGTTCACCATCCTGGAAACTCTCAAGGAAGATTCCTAGGATAGAACTAGGACCTGCATATGCTTGGTTAAGGGTGGTCAGGATTACAGTCCTATCTTTCATGGTAGTTCTCTTTAACAAATTGGTCAGCTCTATATGTTTTCTATTCTGTAGATCAGTCTTATGAGATGAATTCAGTTGGAGATAGGCATTCGGATTCGTAACTTCGGGCTGATGAGGATGAGTTACTTCGGGCTTCTGAGAGTATGGAATCCGTTGTTTCTGATAAACTGATTTGTTAGTTGGGCTTCGCCCTGTACTAATACATTCATTCCTGAGTTTGACTCATCAGTACATGTCTCTACATCATTCATGATAATTATTAAGAAAATCTTCCTTGAAATTGTTGTGATGTAGCATCACCACTTCCCTTTCCCAGGTTCCACTATAGTTGCCACATGGTAAAACATTTTAAAATTTGGGTTCCAATCATGCTCTCTCACACATTCTCTTTCCTTTCCAGTACTCTTCTCTCTTTCCTACATTCTCACATTCTTTCTCCTCTCTACGCTCTGCGTCGTCCGTAATGTATTGTGTCAAATTTCATCCTGAACTAATCGGATTGATCAAAACCAACCGGTTCAACTTGAACCGAATCGAACCCTTATCATTTTGTTTTAAGTAAGCTTTTTATGGAACCGATACAAACCGAATACACCAATCAAAATCAAAAACCGACTGAACCCAATACAAATCCAAGACCAGACCGATAGTAATTTATTAAGAAACCGTAAAAATAAACGCAGAGATTGTGGCGAGTTTCCAACCAACTTATTTTCATGGTAACCAGATAACTAAAAGCTTAGCCCAGTTAACAATTGATTAAACGGTTAAAACAGTGATCACCATCAAGGATTTAAGAGACGGTATCAGTTTGGATTGGATTGAATTGGATTAGTGGGTTTGCTTCTGCATTTTATAAAAAGTATTAATCTTTTTACTATTTTACCCATGAATCAATCCAGATAGGTCAAGGATCAAGGATCAGTCTCAGCCAGTATAGATCCAATATGGCCGAGACCAAACCGATACTTGAAACCATGATCAGCATCGATCATCTAGGTAAATAAGAGCTTAGGTCCAATATGAAGCGAGACCGGTTCTTAAATGAACCACTAGGTCTACTACTGTACTGCGTAGGAAATAAGTTGGATGTGTTTTCCAAATTTATCTGTATATTTTGAAAATGAGGGATATTTTTGACAATTCGTTATGAAAGGAAAGGTTTAAAGAAAGAGCCAAAGAGGGTTCCCATCCCTCCACTCCAGCGATCCGTGTGAACCCTTACAGTTAAATATGGACGCTCCGATTCTAAGTCATTTTGGCGATTCCCAGCCGTCGATGTTTCGTTACTTCTTTGTCTCTGGATGTCGTTCCAAAACTTCCCTTTTTAAGTCCCTTCAGAATTCACTCAGCTTCCCAAGCTTTTGTCTCTCGTCTGAGTCTCGGAACCAGGCTGTATGATCTGGATTCGGATCAAAATAATCTTTGGATATCACGCGGATGATACAGTGCTACTTCTCTTTATTGTTGTAGGGTTTGGGTGGTATCGGGAAATAGTAACGTACTTGTATCTCTGTAGCTTTCATACCCATCTTCTATTTCTCCTTCAATTTCTTCACTCTCACTTCTTGCTACTCCTCTTAACTCCCGACTAGTTTTCTCACTCAGCTCTCCTATGAGTTTATGAGTTTTGAGAACTACTCCCATCCAACATTGGTGCAGAATCTTAGAATCTAATATATTTTGCTTTGAATTCTGAATCGACAAAACCAATAGCACTAGCATATTGAAACAAGCAACAAAAGACTTGAAGTTGATTGCAGAGGAAGACCAGGCCGAGAAGATTCTCGCAATGCATTCTGACTGTTGTCGGTCCTAGTTGTGTTAGGAACTGTATTCTCTTTAACTGCTTAGAACCTCATAATAGAGTTTTTTCTATGTGTTTTTGTAATTTATATTTTTACTGTAGATTTTTTCTGACTTTATTTTTTTCGTTATGAAGATAGGACCAGGTTGTCATATTGTTCGCTG
>NC_056560.1:2336594-2360657 GCF_013358625.1 Macadamia integrifolia | reverse complement strand
ACATCCATGGAGGAATACCTATATAGAGTTTTGTATTTCACTAATACTCAACTTTTTCAACTACTATAATGGTCCAGGAACACCTATCCCTGCTTCAATCTGAGATGCAACTCAGATA
Organism: Macadamia integrifolia; assembly: GCF_013358625.1. Classification (NCBI taxonomy): domain Eukaryota; kingdom Viridiplantae; phylum Streptophyta; class Magnoliopsida; order Proteales; family Proteaceae; genus Macadamia; species Macadamia integrifolia. Next base: position 2,360,539 of record NC_056560.1, on the reverse strand, counting down.
AGGGCAACTACCTCACACCCTAGACAAACCCTAACTTGCTAGGTCCACAATTTTAAATCAATAAAATAAAATTCCAACCCAATACATCATTAATATAGAGTTTCTCAACAATAACAGACTCTAGAATACAAAAATAGGGATTTCATATATGAATTAGCTCAGCCAGTGTAATCCCGTTGATGATTGCTTACTTGATGCTTAAACGGCACCTTGAATGCTCCTCATTCAATTAAATGCTAAATCAACATGATAGCAACACCCAATAATAATGTCTCCCATTCTCTACTGCAACATCAAGGAAGAGGACGTGATCATGAGTCGCAAAACCAGAAATTGAACTTCCACTCTCTCTCTCTCTCTCTCTCTCTCTCTCTCTCTCTCTCTCTCTCTCTCTCTCTCTCTCGATTTTGCTAGTTATAGAGGAGCCACATATTCTTCCAAAAGAACCTATTTTATTGTTGAAAACAGAAACCGAATTAAAGAATTGAAGCTATATTCTATCGATTGGATTGCTCATGCGTGATGGAGTCCTCTTAATTTGAAATTCTGCTCATACTCAACTTCTCCCCACGCACAGGAGGAGCACAACACCTTTCCTTATTTCTCTCCCTGTTGTTTTATTAAACTGCCACATCACCATAGTTGTAACGTGTTTAGGAAACTCCCACACTTTCAGATTTTAGATAGACTTTGATAGGAACACTACTCCTCACATGTATTGGACAGTATCGATTCACACAAGAAAAAGACATCCCATAGGATTTGTACTTCTTAAACTCCTTCTATTGAAACACTAGCTTAACTAATAGGATGTTGACACATGGACTTGAAAATCCTTTGTTTTAGAATTCTGTTTCTTTCCATTATCACATGTAACCATAAACCAACCTCTTCGACTCTAGCTAGGCAGCAACACCAGTTTTTAGTTTCTTATATGGATAGCACATGTAAATTACCTATAGAATCCCATTGTATTGTTGCTCCATCGTATCATTTGCCAATTAGCTTTGCTTCCTATTATAATCCATGTGATGCCAAGTTGGGTAGCAAACAATTGACATATTCAACGTTATATATCCAATTCAATTGAACGGCCTCTCTTCACTTATATTAACAATTGAACCAAGATGGTTCAAATTGAATTATAGATTCCCATAATTGATCCAACAACTATTGAACCATTCTAATAAATTTGGCCACACCACATCACCTTCTAGTTGCCAACAATGACAACATTCAATCCAATTGCCCAATAGGTGTCTCATCACAGAGTAAATGGAGCATACAATCTAATGAGATAGTACAAATGTCAGAGTGCTATATCAAGCTTCCATCTAACTAACGTAACACATCACTCACAAATAATCTAAGGCACACTGAACAGTCCAATTACACCAAATCTAGCACTCTCGATCCCTCAGAATGAGTAGTGATGACCTTAAAACATGCAATGTGCTCATAACTACGTTGAAACACAAATATGACAAGTCACCCAGGAAATGAGCCACAAAACAAGAGTGTAATTTCAAATAATTTTCCCTAAGCCCACATATCAATCTGACTATTCCCAACCACTTTCCCTATCGTGACCTGCTGGACCGCATAATCCATGATCCTAAAGAGCACATAAAAGTAGTGTTATTGGCCATCCTCTTCATAATATGGTCGCAGGTAGAGGGTATCTATAGGTTCAACTTAGTTTGATCTAAGTGGCTCGCATAGTGATGAAAAAGGGATCCATTCAGTCACTTTCACAAACGGTTGTAACAAAGCACATACAGTATGAAATGTATGCTATGGTGCAACTCCCACTAAGGTGGGCATGTCACTCATAAAATAAAAAGAACACCATACTAATAGAGCCCTGCTCTTTAAACCCGATTTATTGATCGGTCAGTTCGATTTGGTTTTGCAGGGTCCAAATCGGGACAGGTTGATGCCGGTGCCTTATGGTACATAATAGCAAGGGTGACTCAAATGCGGGGTGGCCAGATAAGATTGGACTGGTACCCAAAGTGATTCGCATGCCAAAGCCATGCCCTTGCACGTATCACATGGTCATGTACGAATAGGGAAGGTATTCTATCATATTTGAATGATAAGAACTTAGTCAACATCACGTGGTGAGAGTAAGATACATGTTGACTCCGTTTTCCTCCAAAATACCATAACGTTGGCTTGTTTGGCCAACTAGTGGGTGTCACTGGTAAGTGCGAGACCCACCAATGTGACCCACCTGTTGGGGCAATATGAACCCCAACGGGTCTAGCTTGGGTGAGCACGTGTACTTTGGACTCCTCTTCGAAATGAGGTCTTGTATGCCGATGATGTAGGCTACTTCGCCCGTAAACGTAAATTAATGTGTTTTGGTCCATAAATGGGCAAAACCAAACAGGCCTTACAAGATATTAATGAACCAAAGTATAAATAGCACTTAAACCCCTTCTCTCTCTCTCTCTCTCCTATTTATGATTTCAGCGAAGTTTCGTGAGGGGGAGTAAAGAAGAGGGAGAAAAGAGGAAGAAGGAGAGAATGAAGGGGGGGAAAGAGGCTTCCCCCTTGGATTCCGGAGCCACATCTTAACTTCTGTTGTCGGAATAGCATCCGGTGTCTTGAGATCTACATATTGAGGTAAGAAACACCATAAACCCTTAAGATATGATGAAACCCTTTTTGTGTGTGGTTGAATCTAGAAGATAATTGAACCCTTGTATGATTCCCTTTAAGGATTTAAGAAGGGGAACAAAGATTTGGGAGTTATTGAAGTACCATTTGAGTTTGGGAAGAGGATCCCAAAATTTGGGGTTTTTCAAGTTAAGGTATGATTACTTTCCCCAAATATTGTTAATAGCTTAGATCCATGGACCAATTAAGTAGATGAGGCTTAAAATGTGTGGGAAATGGAGTGGGAACCACCCTATTGGGTTTCCAAGAGGTGGAATGAAGAAAGGAAGAAAAACAGAAAAACCCATGGAATACCGACAAGTAGGACCGGTGGGTGCACACCTACCAGTGTGACCCGCCTGTCTCCTCTGTGTCTACTGATAGGTAGGACTGGTGGGTGCCACACCTACCAGTATGACCCGTCGGTCTGGACAGTCTGCACAGGTGGGTTCTCCTACCCACCTGTATGACCCACCTGTAGCCCAAATGAGCTCCGATGGAACTCAAACTCACCGACAACCTTCTTCACGCTATTATATGCATCGTGACCATATCCTACATCAATCATAGTCCTGAATTGGACGTATTTGTAAACTCCTTATCTGTTATAGGTTTTGAGAAAGTCATCTTCTCACTCTGGATCATACCTGTACCACGAGTGCTGATTCTTCTATAAAAATAGGTAAGTGGGGAGAGGACTTTGAACTTATTTTAGGAGTGTTATTGGCATCCTATGTATTCATAGACTGTATTGACATTTCGATTGTCATTCTCATGCATATTCTTGATATATGAATGATGCATTTAGAACTGAACATGTTGTATCTTAAATTCTATATGCTTGTTTCTTACTTAAAATCATGAAAATGGTTTATCATATGTTATGGTATGGTGATGATTTGTCGAACATATGTGAGATTTTTAGATTAGATGCCGTAGTCGACTTGAAAACAAATGCATTGGTACATCGTGGAATGGGACATGGATGTACTATGCATTTATACTATCTCATGTAGGAGCATGTGTTTAGGATATCATATTCCCTCGTGCTATGACCCTACCCAATAGGGGTTTACGTGTTGGGTTATCACTTGAGGGAAGCATCGATCACGGACCGCCGTGGTGGTTAGAAGTATGCCTGGCTGATCATTAGGACAATTGAAAACCTTGGTGATATATTCAGAGGGCCAATCATACTGCTTTTAGTTTCTGTTGTGGTTCGGCCACGATTTACTTTTCTGAGGTTTCACAGTGGGTTTTCAAGTTTTCATAGTGGGCTTCTCCGACAACCCTATGGGCTTATCATAGGATGGAGAACGCGTCTTGAACTTGGGGCATACGCACACTGTGGTTGTGAGTAGCACGTTACCTATGATATAATAATGATTGTTTAGGTGGAATAGGATTAAAATGAATCTCATACATATAGTATCATTTGAAATGCATTTGCTTGTGTACGTCTTTCTTTCCATTTACTGAGCTAGTGAGCTCACCCCTCGTGTACACACCTTTTTAGATGATTTTGAAGCATACTTTGTAAAGGAACTCTTGTCGGGTCCCACGACGAAACCCCAATGGGGGATTGGTGGGTCTCTAAAAAATTCGAACACAGTGACGGCTACCCGTGTGAGGGTTGTGTTGTAAGGCAACAGTGACAGATTCTATTTACTATACTTTTTTTTTATTCTTTTAGTATATTTCCCATTTATGCTCTCGATAATTAAATTGTTATTTCTTGTGTAAATATCATGCCTACAGACCCACATGTAAATACTTTAGGTATAACAATTTAGGTATCAAGAGTATATGGGAAGACTTTCACTGAACTAGAATATTATATTTCATGATTACTTGTGGTTTGCTATGCTGTGGTTACTGTATCAGATGATCCTAGTGGTTTTGGGTTACCCGAAGGGAACCTGGTCACCGGTCCGATTCTATGTGAACTGGGCCGTGACAACGGTGGTATTAGAGCAATGATGCTATAATCACACACAACTTGCAAGGCTAAGTTATTAAAAACCCTAAAAAAAAATAGACAAGGGGTTGGAAAAAACATAAAAGACTTCATACAAAATTCAAAAGTAAATAAAACTTAAAAATTTTGCCATAATGTATTCATAAGTTGGGGATACCAAAAAGGTTTCACACAAGACACATTCAAAGAAATGGAGTTTAAAGTTGGAGATAAAGATGAAGTGATCACGATGAATTGTGATGACAAGGAAGAAACAATGCTTGTGGCTTCAAAGACAAAGTATCAACAGGTAGAAAATTCTACCAAAGAGGTTTACGTTGAAGAGATCAAAATAGGCAAAACTAAAACAGTGGAAATTGGAAACTGAGATAGTGGTTGGGAACACTACACAAGAAATCGTTGATATTTATGATGCAGTTCTTTAAGAGGTAGAGCTTGTGCCTCAAGTTTTCGATGAGAATGCTACAAAGTTGAGGACTTTATAGATATGCATTCACAGTTGATATTGATTCAAAGGCTGAGCACATTGAGTTCGACATGCCACCAAAGTTCTTTAAAAAGAAAGCTCTATGCCTCGAAGACTACATTCCAATCATACATGAGCTACCAAAATACTACTATGGGCTGCAGATGGATATGCATTAACATAGTTGATCCTTTAATTTTACAAAACCTGAACTTGAGTTTTTTCAAGCCGCAGAGAATTGATGCAGATAAAGCATAGAATCGGGCTTATTTTAGAGAAAACAAACATTGGGTTGGGTTATATATGTGTTGGGCTTTGGTCCAATTGGTTTTCCTTGTAATGGGCCACTCTAACGGGCCTATATTAGGGGTAGGAGTTAGGAATATTGGAGTTACTTTGTTAGGTTAGTTTAGGTTTTTTATTTAAGTTTAACTTAAAGACCTTTACCTAGTGTAAAGGGCTTCCTTTAAGTGTCCTTTTTGTTTGAGGTTTCCTATTGACTATGTAAGTTGTGTTAGACAATTCTCTTACTTAGGTAGGGCATCTTTCTTTTTTAAATAAACAGCTTGTAGGCTATTTGGCTAACCAACGATTTTGATGAATGAAGAATTGGCTTTGCCTCTTTTGCTGCTGAGAAAGAAGCTGCTATAGATTCAGTGAAGAGTGAGAAAGTATGGGATTAGAGAGATTCTAATTTAGTCTTGTTGGTAAGGAATCAATGGTTGTTCCCCCTCGTCCTATGCTTTTTTTCTCCCATTTCAAGTAAGTCCTGTTTCACCTGTTCTTTGTCAAGCTTGCTGGATTTTATTTCATCCAAGTTGGGGTGAGGTCAGTCTCTGTTCAAGCTGCTGTTTGAATATTATATTACTGTAGACCAACTCACAGCAGATTTCCAGCCCTGTTTTGGGCTTTTTTTGGCTGAGTTGCCGATGGTTCCCTTTCCTCCATTTTTGGTAAGAGTAGTGTTTAAGTTACCTCTTCTATTTCCAATGATTCTGTTCTTCATGTACCTAATTTTGCCACTGACTTGTTATTTGTCAGTTACTTGATTAAATCTTTGAATTGTTGTCACTTTTTTTTCCTCCTCATTATCTTTTTCAAGATTTGGTGATGAAGAGGATTGTTGCCAGTGGGCGTGAGGAGAAAGGGCTTTATCTTCTTGAACCCGCACATCTTTTTTTACTATTGCCCAATCTTATGTGTGTGGGCTTAGGGATTATAGCACCGTTGACTCTTTGATGATTTGGGATCTACGCTTTGGCCATCTATCTTTTGGTGTTATAGAAAAACAATTGCCTCATTTTTTTCTTCCATTTATACTTCCCATATATTGAAGTATGAACCCTGTTTATTCATTAAACATTGTTGTTCTTCTTATCCTTATCATGGTAATAGACCAACTATTACTTTTCATAGCTGATGTTTGGGGACCTTCTCCCACTACCTATTTGTTTGGCTACCGTTATTTTGTATTCTTCGTTGATGATTGTTCCCCCTCGCTACATGTGCCTTTTTGATGAAACATAAAAGTGAAGTCTATGATGCTTCTAGAATTTCTAAAAAATGATTTGCACTCAATTTGATACTAGAATTAAGATAGTTTGTTTTGATAAAGGGCAGGGAAATACATTATGGTGGATTCCAACACTTTTTTTTTCCGATAATGGCATTATCCATCAGCTTACTTGTGTTGACACTACCCAGCAAATGGGGTACCTGAGAGGAAAAATAGCCACTTAATGGAAGTTGCTAGGAGTTTACTATTTGGCATAAATGTCCCTAAGAATTTTGGTTTGATATACTTATTGTTGCTTTCTTAATCAACCATATGCCTGCTAAACTTTTTGATTCAAATCTCATTTAGATATTTTATTTACTTAGGCCTTTGCCTTTTCTCTTCCCCCAAGGTTTTTGGGTGTCTTTGCTACATTCATGTTAATAAGTTTGCTCGGACTAAAATTGACCCTAATGCCCTCAAATGCCCTTTTCTTGGGTATTTTTTCCTCTACCAAAGGCTATAAGTGATACTATCCCACTTCTTGAAGGCGACTTCAATCCAAAGAGGTGACCTTCTTTTAATTTGTGCCTTTCTTTGCTCCTCATCAACATCGTCTTTCGGGGGAGCATACTAAGGAGGTGGATGTTGTTAATGTTATTGATCATCCAGGGGGAGCTGGTGATGAAAGGGAATTGTTGTTTACAGAAGATAGGAAAGAAGACCTGCTTGTTAATGTTATTGATCATTCAGGGGGAGCTGGTAATGATAAGGAATTATTGCTTACAGAAGAGAGGAAAGAAGACCTGCTAAGCATCCTCTTTGGATCCACATCCTGAGATCCACCCTCCTCCGTCAAGTAACACTCCTTCCCTTCCTTCTGAGTTAGATCTTCCCATTGCTATTTTTAAGGGAAAGAGTGTTAAAGATATTAGTTATGTTACTCTAAGGGTAGTTTAGTAATTTTTCATGTTATGTTTTATTTTTCCCTTTTCCTCCTTAGGGAGGGAGGTATGTGTAGTTATTTGTAAATATGTTAGTGAAGTAATATATTGGTGTTAGTGAGATTTTACTCACAACACACATTCTACCATCACTCTTCTTCTTCTCTCTTTCTCTCTTTCTTCCTTGGTTAATCACAATCCTTACATTTAAGCGTATCTTTGATACGATACGATATCCTCTGATACATATCTTAATTTTGGCTGATTGATACGGAAATCGATACCGATACTTTAATCCTTGGGGAGCATAATGAAAGTGAAATTTCTACTGATGAGATCCCTTTTCTTTCCCCATTGTCTATCTCTCCTTTTATGCTTAACATTGGGAAACATAAAGAGGTGGATATTATTGATGTTGGTGATCATTCAAGAGGTGGTTCAGGTAATGAAAAGGTGACCATTATGTACACAAGGGGGAACAAGAAGACCTACCAAGAGTCCTCTTTGAATCCAACTCCTGAGATCCTCCCTCCTCAGTCAGGTAATATCCTTCCTTCCGCATCAGAGTTAGATCTTCCTATTGCTGTTAAACAGGGAAAGAGAGCTTGTACTAATCCTATAGCTCACTTTGTTTCCTATGACTCTCTCTCCCCTATAGGTGTTGCATTTACTATTTCTCTCTCATCTGCTTCTATTCCTAAGAATGTTTCTAAAGCTATGTCTAACCCTAAGTGGAAGCAAGCTATGACTGAGGAAATGATGACCTTGGAGAAAAATTGTACCTGAAAATTGGTTGACTTTCCAAGGGGGAGAACTCCAGTTGGATGTAGCCATGCAGGTGGGTCTACACAATCAAGTACCGATCAGATGGTACTATTGAGAGGTACAAAGCAAGGCTGGTGGCAAAAGGATACAGTCAAGTGTATGGGATTGACTATCAAGAGACATTTGCTCCTATGGCTAAGCATAACACAATAAGGTTCCTTTTATCTCTGACAGCGAATAAGGATTGGTCATTGTATCAATTGGATGTGAAGAATCATTTCTACATGATGACTTAGAAGAAAAGGTGTATATGCAAACTCCTCCCGGCTTTAAGTTCCCTTTAGCTGTAGGAAAGGTGTGCCTTCTCGAAAAGGCTTTGTATGATTTTAAACAATCTCCAAAGGCCTGGTTTGAAAGGTTCAGATAGGCTATCCTGAAGAATGGTTATTCTCGAAGTCAGGCTGACCACACTCTATTCACTAAGCATGGTAATGGCATCATTACAGCTTTGATTGTCTATGTTGATGACATTGTAGTTACTGGAGATGACAGAGCTAAGAGAGCCAATCTGAAGAACTACTTAGCCCAACAGTTTGAAATTAAGGATCTGGGACCCTTAAAGTATTTCCTAGGGATTGAAGTGTTTAGATCCAAGAAGGGCATAAATATATGCCAAAGGAAATTTATCCTAGACCTATTAAAAGAAATGGGAATGTTAGGCTGCAAACCTGCAAGTTCTTCTATTGAGCAGAATTATAAGCTGGGAGAAGATGCTGGCCCTTCTCTTGTTGATGTAAGAAAATATCAGAGGCTAGTTGGGAAGTGTATCTATTTGTCCTTGACTCGTCCAGACATTACTTATGCAGTGGGGGTGGTGAGTCAGTTTATGCATGCTCCTAAGAGTGGGCACTTGGATGCAGTTTACCTCATTCTCCGGTACTTGAAGTCCTCTCCAAGAAAATGACTACTTTTGCCAAGTATAACCACTTGAGGGTAGAAGGCTTCACTGATGCAGATTGGGCTGACTCAGTTTCTGATAAGAGATCTACATCAGGCTATTGCACCTTTGTGGCAACTTAGTTACATAGAGGAGCAAGAAATAATCTGTGGTGGCTCGGTCCAGTGCAGAGGTAGAATTTAAAGCCATGGCTCATAGAGTGTGTGAGCTTCACTGGTTAAGAAGGCTGGTCCAAGAGCTGGGATTTGATACTGAGGCACATATAAGGCTTTATTGTAACAACAAGGCTGCCATAAGTATAGCCCATAAACCTGTGCAATTTGACAAGACAAAACACATAGAGGTGGACAAACACTTCATTAAAGAGAAGATTGACACTGGCTATATATGCACACCATTTGTGAGGACTGGAGATTAGCTGACTGATTTCTTCATAAAGGGTCTTCTTCATCATCAGTTTAGTTCTATGTTGTCCAAGCTGGGAATGCATGATATTTATTCTCCAACTTGAGGGGGGAGTGTTAGAGATATTAGTTATGTTACTCTAACGGTAGTTTAGTAATTTATCATGTTATATTTTATTTTTCCCTTTTCCTCCTCAGAGAGGTATGTGTAATTGCTTGTAAATATGTTTATGAAGTAATATATTGGTGTTAGTGAGACTTTACTCACAGCACACATATTCTACCCACTCTTCTTCTTCTCTCTCTCTTTTTCTTCCTTGGTTAATCACAATCCTTACATTCTAACTAAGAGAGTTTGTTCTAGTCCTCTATCCCAGTTTGTTTCCTATGATGCTACCTCTCCTACAGATTTTGTCATTTCATTTGCTCTTTCTTCAATCCTTATTCCTATTCCAAAAAATGTCATTGAGGCTATGTCTGACCTAAAGTGGAGGCAAGCCCTATCTTAGGAAATGATGGCACTTGAGAAGAACTGTAATTGGATGCTACTTAATCTTTCTAGGGGAAAGATTTCCAGCTTGATGCAAATGGGTTTACATAATGAAGTACCGATTAGTTGGTGTTGTTGAGATATACAAGGCTAGGTTGGTGGCCAAAGGGTACAATCAGATTTATGGGATTGACTATTAGGAGACATTTGCTCCTGTGGCTAAACAAAATTGATTAAGAGTTCTCTTATTATTGGCAGTTAATAGAGACTGCCCATTGTATCAGTTGGATGTTAAGAATGCTTTCCTGTATGGTGACTTAGAAGAGGTAGTAAACATACAAACTCCACTTGGCTTCAAGTTCCCTATCGTTGAAGGGAGAGTGTCTCTTAAAAAGTCTATTTATGGTCTCAAACAAACCCCGAAAGCCTGTTTTGAGAGGTTTAGACATGCTTTTTTGAAGAATGGATATTCCTAGTGTCAAGCTGACCACACTCTATTTACCCAGCGAGGTGATGGTACCATCACAACCCTTATTATCTATGTGGATGATATTGTTTCATTTTCGTCAGTTGCACACTTTGCTTTACATTATGAAATTAGAGATTGAATGCTTGCACGAAACATATTTAGAATAAATAGAAATATTTCACAAGCGACTTTCCTTCTATTTCCTCAATTGGATGTGAAGAATGTTTCTGGTATGGTTACTTAGAAGAGGGAGTGTACATACAAACTCCACTTGGCTTCAAGTTCCCTATAGTTGAAGGAAGAGTATCTCTTAAAATTTCTCTGTATGGGTCTCAAACAATCCCCGAATGCTTGGTTTGAGAGGTTTAGACAAGCTTTTTTGAAGAATGGATATTCCCAGAGTCGAGCTGACCACACACTATTTACCCAACGAGGTAATGGTACTATAACAACCCTTATTATATATGTGAATGATATTGTTGTGACTGGAGATGACAGGGCTGAGCTAGCTAGTTTGAAGACCTACTTGGCTTAACATTTTGAGATGAAATATTTGAGACCTTTGGAGTATTTCTTTGGGATTGAAGTATCAAGTTCTAAGAAGGGAACAAATATATGTTAGAGGAAGTATGTTCTGGACTTGCTGAAAGAAATAGGGATGTTGGGTTGCAAACCAATAAATTCTCTTATTGAATAGACCCGCAAATTAGGAGAAGAGTGCGGCCCTTCTCTTGATGCAGGGGTTAGTAGGGGAGCTAATTTATCTCTCTTTTACTCGCCCAGATATCACCTATGCAGTTGGGGTGCTGAGTGAGTTTATACTTTGCCTCCAAAAGTGGGCACTTGGATGTTGTGTATCGCATCCTCAGGTATATGAAGTCCACTCCAGGGAAAGGACTACTATATACTAGGCACAACCATTTGAGTATAGAGGGCTACACTGATGCAGATTGGGCTGGTTCTGACAGATGGTCTACATAAGGGAGGTAATCTGGTCATATGGAGAAAGAAACAACTTGTTGTGGTCGGATCCAGTGCAGAGGCAGAGTTCAGGGCTATGGCTCATGGAATATGTGAACTCCTATGGTTGAGATGATTGGTCCAAGAGTTGGGGTTTGATATTGAGGCACCTATGAGATTATTGTGTTAACAAGGCTGCAACATGACAGGACAAAGCACATTGAGGTGGACCGACATTTCATCAAGGAGAAGATTCTCTGACTACATTTGTACTCCTTTTGTGAAGATACGCGATAAATTGACTGACATCTTCACCAAAGGGCTCATCCCTCATCAGTTCAATGCCCTTCTGTGCAAGTTAGGAATGTATGATATTAATTCTCCAACTTGAGGGGGGAGTGAAAGAGTTTATGCAATAAGGGTAGTTTAGGAACTAGTTTGGTATCCTGTTGTCTTATGTTGTAATTTTACCTTTTTACCTTTGACCTCCCTAGAGAGGTGTATGTAATACTGACATCATATTAGTAAATCAAATAGAGAAGAGGAATCTTTTCTCTCCCACATTCGGTTGCACACTTCCCCTATCTTCTTCTCTTCTCACCTCTTACCTTCTCTCTTCTCTTGAATCGATCCTTGCACTACTACTTCCAACTTTCTATACCCAAGTTTAGACCAGTGTGGACCATGTGGTAGACTCCCACCTAAGTTGATTTCAGGAATTTTTCGTCATTGTAGTAGTTGGTTTCTGTAGTTTCTCTTTGTGGTATTGAGAGGGCTACGAGCGAGGATCTTAATCCTAAAATTTCATATCCAAAGAAGTTCTATTGAAGGAGATATCTCTTCCTCTTTGAATCTGAGTTGAGTTGTGAAAATTCTGCTCACAATTGTAAGGTTGGAGAAGATCACTTCCATAACTATGGGCCCGTTTGATTTTGTTTCCAGAAACGGTTTTTCCATTTTTCTGTACTCAGAAAGAGAAAAACATCATATTTTATGTTTGATTTTTTTGTTATGTTTCACCTATTTATAAAATAAAAATTGAAATTTATTTCTATTTTTGTTCCTAGAAACAGGAATGAAGAAATGCCTATTAGTTGTTTTTCTGTTTCTTAAAACAAAAAGTGACGGAGAAAAATCATGAAATCCCTCTCGACTCCCGACTCCCGACTCTTGACTCCTGACTTCTGACTCCCGACTCCCGATGCTCTACCCTCTCTATCTCCTTGTAGCTCTCCACAAGCTGCAACTCTCTCGCGAAGCTCGACGACCGTCTCTGCTTTCTCGCGAAGCTCGACGTTCTCTACTCTATTACGAAGCTCAACGTTCTCTGCTCTCTTGCGAAGCTCAAAGTTCTCTTCTCTCGCAAAGCTCGGAGTCTCTCAGGTATCATTTCGAGCACTAATTCACAGATCTGCTTTCATCTCTGTAATGGAATGGAACCTGGATTGGATGCGGTTAGGGATTTGCATTGCAGTTTAATTACCACTCATATCTCTCACCTCTCTCTCTCTCTCTGTCTCTCACACCTCTCGCTGCTCACGTTTTGTATCATCGCTCGGTCTCGTCAATCTCACGAAGGAGAAAATTAGTGACTAGCGCGCTCTCGGTCTCTCTTGTTGTTCACGCTGGTACTCTGTCTTCGCACTTGGGTTTGATTGCTCTGTGCCGAAGCTCTGGGGTTGCATTGTCACCTGGTTAGGGCTTGTATCTAAGCCAGAAATTTGTTAGTTTTTGAATCAAATCGTTGGCAGGTAAACCCTAAACGGACAGTCCTTGTTAGGGTTAGGTTTTTTATTTTTCTCTATAATATTTTGGGTGATTCTGGTTCGATTTTGATGATTGTTATGATATTTTTGGTGATTAAATATTGGTGATCGGTGATTCTGGTTGGGTGATTATATTGGTATTTTAGGTGATTAAATTGACATTTGTTCTCTTGGTGATTTCCGTAATTTGTTATCTTGGTTACTGCTAGACTCTAGGAGTCTGTTGGATCATTTCACTCTCACTTGGTAATTACTAATAATTTGGATGCTTTGGATCTGTAACTTCTATCTTCCAATGCTATTTAGTGGCTTCAATGCATTTTTCCTTTACAGGAAGTACAGGAGTCTTTTGGTTGGAATTCCTTCTTTCTATGTTTGTTTCAAAAGTAAGGAGGAGAATGGAAGATTCAAAGTTAGCCCACTAACTACTAAGGAACACAATAAGCTAGTTATTTGAGTAATTCACAAATAGGTCTCCCAAAAGGGTGGTTTGGTGGTTTAACACTCAAAAAAGTCAATGGACTTTCTTGGTTGATGCCAGGGAAATTAATATAATAGTGTATGAAGTGGGTTGGGCTTAGGCACCAGGTACAATTTTTTTCTTCCACTTATGAGCATATGGGATTGCAAAGCTGGTAAGGAATAGTTTTCAGCCTTTAGGGTAGCCTGTATAAACTAGTTTTCACTGATGAATTAATTGATGATCATTTTTTTCATCTTGGTTCAATTAGCTATACAGAGAGGGGGAGTTTGAACTGGGTGATGCCCAATTAGATTAGGTTGGAGGAACTAGTGAGAATTTTTTTTTTCTTACTGTATTAAGACAGCCATGCTCTTAAATCTGAAGCTGGAATTTTATAAAACAGCTATTAGACCAACCATGTTTTTGGAGTTGAATGTTGCAATTCCAAGGAACGACACAGAAATATAATTGATATGCTGCCTGATGAGATGTCAAGATGGATGAGTAGCACAATTTTTGGGAACAGAATGGGGAAGATAAATATGAACTAGTGTAGCAATTGTAGGAAAAAAATGTGAGAAAATATAAGTAAGATGGTTTAGTCATTTGTAAGGATAATTTTTTCCATTTAATGGTTCTTTGGTGCAATTTGAAGGTGTCGAAGAGAAGAAAAATGTCAATATTATGATTCATAAGTACCAGACAAACCTCCCTCAATTGAGCTAGTTACAATTTTATGTTTCCTGGTTATTATAAAAACAGGAAAGGGAAATGGGTAAACCACCATTGAACATATTGCTCGAGAGATTGAGGAGCCTAATATGATCTAGACCAGCCAAGGATTCAGATAAAGAACCTTTCAATCTTCTAAACCCAAGCTTCAACCCAACTACCCTTCTGCTGCAATTTGTAGAATTCGCCACTTCCATGGTTCCAGAAGAGCAAGAAACACCAACCCAATTACAGCAATAAGAAGGAACATTACTTCCCCACCCAGAAATCCCTGATTCCAAGCCCTTCATGAAACCCTTCAATGCTTTCAAGTCCTTGGAGTTACAGCTTTGGGTTTGAGAATTCGAAGCCTGTGCTTGGAAACAGAGCAAAAGACTCTCAACTCCAAATGCTACTAAGAAAAAGACTTAAATTCATGCCCCCACCCCCCCCCCCACCCCCACCCCCACCCCCACTAAATTTTGGGCTTTTCAATTGAGTCCATTACAGCTTCCTCCTAGAAACACATTCTTTATCAAGATTACCTTCATGGTATGCTTTCCTTATGCAAGTCGGATTCTTCTATTTACAGTTATTACTGTTGCATCTTAAATTTGGATGTGTAAAGTATACCATACAGAAAATATCTTTTATATTTGTTGTAGGAAATAGGATTCTTGCTGATATTTTGTTTCCATTTTATTGATACTGTTTCACTCACTTTGGAAATTTTGGTTATTTCTTTTGAGAAATTTCCTTTTGTTATTGTTGAATGCCAGTCTATGAATGTTCAATATGCATATCCAATTGTGAGCTGATGATTCTTGACTTTAACATGATTAATGTTTCCTTTATGTAGACAATATGTCATATAGTGGAAACCCTACTCTTGCTCCAACCACAACCACAACCACAATCCTTTGGAATGCTTCTGAATTGAACAAATTCATCAACTTAATGATTGATAATGTAAGGAATGGTCAGAAGTCCAACTCCACATTCAGTAAAGTTGGGTGGAATAACATTAAAGCAGGACTAGAAGCAACTTTCCAACGTCCATTTCGAAAAGAGCAGCTGCATAATAAGATGAATAAGCTACGAGGTGACTATAATAGTTTTAGGCGGTTGCTTGAAACTACGGGATTTGGATGGGATTCAAATACTAGGACTGCTACAACTGCAGATTCTGTTTGGGAAAATGCTATAAAGGTAATCCATTCCTTGAAGCAATAGTCAATGGATAAATATATATATATATATATTTTTCCAACAGTGTATAATATCGATTATTTTGGATTATAGGCAAATCCAAATTGGACCAAATTCTGAAAGAGTGGACTTCCATGGTGGCCAGAGTTGTTAGAGGTCTTCTCAGACTCAAGTGCTCGAGGAGATAGAGGAGTATCTCAGCATACTGCTGGGAAGCAAAAGTCCATCGACATTGATCTTGATTGTGAGGATGAGAATGATACACATGACTCCCCTGAAGATGTAGTAGGTCTGGATGATATAGAGCCTACAGATGTTGATGAAGTGGTTAGTCGTTCTACAACAAAGCGGAAGCGTGATAGAACTCCCACAGACCGAAGGAAGAAGAGTACCACAAAAGTCATTACCAAATCTGCACATGACTTCACCTCATATGTGGCCTGGAAAATGGAACGGGGGGTAGTAGTACTCCCACTTCCAGACCAGTTCTTCCAACTGTCAATAATCTAGTAGATGGAATGTACAACATCAAAGTGTGTCAGGTATTGTTGGACAACATGACAGAGTTAACAGAAGAAATGTGGGTGAAGGCTCAACAAAAGATACACAAGAGTGCTACTTGGAGAATATCATTTGTATAAATTGTTGCTGAAAAAAGGATGTTGATGATTAGAGCATTTGAAGTAGGATTTGGGAGTTTCTTGAAAACAATAGGTTTCTTTTTAAATTTGAGAATGACATGGATACTTGTTTGTTTGATTTTGATGGATGGTTTGATTTAAAAGTAGGATAGGGGAATTTCTTTGAGGATGACATGGATATTTTTTTGCTTGTTGATTTTGATGGATATTTTAATTTAAAAATAAGATGTGGGAGTTTATTTGAGGATGATATGGATATTTGTTTGTTTGATTGATTTTGATGGATGATTTGATTTAAAAGTAGGATATGGGAGTTTCTTTCATATATTAATTTGTTTACATGATTTTTTAAGGATGACATGGATATTTGTTATTGCCTTAATGATGAATGCATTTTTTCAGTTCTTACTATATAGTATTTTGATACTATTTCATTTATATACAGGTATGACAATGAATCCTACCAATTTCGAAGATGATTCATCTAGTGATGATGACATCATCCTATATGCATTCCAAACGTTTTTAGATTACCTTCGGATTAGAGAACCATGTATGGATAGTAACTACACAGGAACTGTCATGGTCGCAAAGACATTGAATGGGCATTCAAATCTATGCTACATTGAATTTAGAGCTGAGAGACATGTCTTCCTCAATCTACATGATATGATGATACATAGAGGATGGTTAGATGATAGTTGTCATATACGGGTAGATGAACAACTTGCAATTTTTATTGTAATAGTAGCGCATGGAAGCAGTACTAGACAAGTTGCAAAAAAATTTCAACAATCTGGACAGACAATTAGTGTTGTATTTCAAAAAGTGTTGCACGCTATGGTTCAACTAGCGAATGAAACAATCAGACCACCTAATTTTGATGTGGTCCCCTCAGAGATTCAACATAACCCAAAGTTTAGCCCTTTCTTCCAGGTAACCTTTTATGATTTATGCTGAGTGCAATTATTATCAGTTACTAGTTTATGCATGAATTCTAACAGATATCCATATTGTGTTTCATTTAGGATTGCATTGGTGCTATTGATGATACTCATATTAGCGCCATAGTACCCAGATCAGAGCAAACCCGATACAAAAATCGGAAGGCATTGATCACAAAAAATGTTTGAGATTTAAAATGTAACCGCAAGCGTACGGATTAGTGTAGCTACGGGTTGAATACAGGGAGAGCAACCACTTTATTTTTTTATTTCTTTTAATAATGCGAAAGTGAACCGATTAATGGTTGTGATCTAATTCTAATTACCGTCCTAACATATGTATCTAAAATAACGTCATAACCATTCGTCATCTAAGAATTTAAAGACACAAGCCACGCAATTAAAATTAAATAAATAAATAACTAAAAATAAACAACCCACGCAATTAAAAATAAAGAAAAAAAATACTGAAATAAAAATAAAGTAAAAGAAAGGGGAGAAAGCTAGAAAGAGACTCACAAGTAGGTTTCTCTACTTAGCTCGAGGGATGCATCATAATATGAGCTTCCCTACTTGACAAGAGAGTCACTCTTACAAGGGTTATTCTACTTAGCTTTAGGGAAAGGGAGACAATTAAAATAAAAGCAATAAATTGATGGTTCTATGGCTAGGAGGGACAAAGCCAACACATATACTAGCCATGAACCTTGGGGGAAAGGGATAGCAATAATGTAACGACTGAAATTAAAATCCTAAATTAAGAAAGAAAGGGTAGTCAGAAGAGGGAATGAAAGGGGGGAGAGAAGACTACTGAAGGAGCCTACTTATTTGAACTTCATCCCTTGAACTGAAAACTTGATTGATTTGAGATACTACCAGTACTAAAAACCAGATCTAGAATAAACAAAATCTGAAATTTCTAGTACTAGAGAAAACAAATCTTGAAAAAAAAAATTGATTCATGGCTCGTGATCTTGTCACCTAGATCTAAGCCTAGAACTATAACTTAAAAAATTACAACTCAATTGCATAAATCATAAACATAAAAGGGCTGAATAAAAATAAAAGAGTGCTTGCATTAATTGAAATAAAAAAAAAAACTATTACAAAAGTGATTGAAGAAAAGATAAAGAAGAACTAAAACTAAAGAGAGAGCAAGAGAAAGAGAGAGCAACTAAAAAAACTAGAAGAAGAATGAATTGTCTCCCCTCCTCTTACATGAGTTGTATTTATAGGGAATGGGGAGGTAGGGTAACAATTTTCTCTTTCCTAAAAGAGAGAAACCCACAATTGATTGTGAGATCTTTAGAGACCAAAAGTGCTAAGGTGGAGGAGAGAGAAGAGAGAAATAAACTTTGAGAAATTTCCTAAAATTTTTTGCTTATTTTCTTTCCTTTTTTTTTCTAATTTATTTTTCTTCTTTTTCTCTCTCCTTAGGATGATTTTCTTCTTGTTTTGTGTGATTTGGACAATCTTTTGGTGATGATGTGGAGGAGAGAGAAGATTTGGGCAATCTTTATTTCTCCCCCTTTTTTTTCTTTCCTTAAGTGAGTGAAAAACAGGAAATCTTCAACAAAATTCTCTAAAAAAAACAATCATGAGATTCGAACTTGAGACCTCTTGGTGAGCAAGGGAATTTAAAACACCATAGCTCACCAACTACACTAGGTTGTTGTTGTTACCAAAAATGAATCTTTAATCAACTAAGGATGTGGTCCATCGATCCTTGTTGGCATTTAGAATATTCCTTGTACCTCTGAGACAATTGCAAACAGGCTGGTTCTGCATCTCGGTTAAGTTCTGATCCATTATTCTTTTTCTGACCCGAAAAGAATAATCATATGTACGGGTGACCAAATGAATGTGTACTTTTAATTGAACACATCCATCTTGCTCAGAATTTCGTCCTCTTCGTAACCATGAAAAGAAATAGGACCTCTTTACGTGTAAGATTGAAGATATAGCGCCCGATAGTCCTTAAAGCCTTAAAAATATAAAACCTGCAAAAAGAGAGTAAAACCCAAGGTAGCTCCATTCTAAATATGTAAAATGCATGTTTTACTACCCTATATTTCACACCAAAATGTGCTCATCAGAATTCCCCCACACTTAGACTTTGCTAGTCCTCGAGCAAAACAAAAAGAAAAGGAATAAAGACAAAAAACCTAACTTACTTTCATAGGAATCACGGTTGCACTTAGCATGTGCAACAAGTCTTTAAACCCCTAAGTCACCCCTAGTGGACAAGTTGTGTCTCGTGGGTGTTTGCAGTGAATTTACATCAAAAATTCAGAATAAACAAATCCCAACCTTGGCTAAAGGTAAGGCTCATACCGATCCGGAGCAAAGATAATTTCTCTTACAAGGGACCCCCACACTTGAACTTTTATTACCCTTTATCAATTCCAGGCACTAGCATATTTCTTAATTTGGAACTCACCTCGTCTCTTCCAAAACATCTTTATCTTAGGGCAAAACCACTTGTGAAGAAATAGGGAACCAATGACTAAGGCGTTGGAGTGTTTTTGACCAAACATGTTACCAAGCAATAATGACATTTGCACATTTTTTTTCCTTTTTTTTTCACTAATAAACTCTATTCTACTCCACTACTTTTGGCCTGAATGACATGGTGGAGCAAACACCAGACACCCAAGTTACTATGTAGCTTCACTTTTTGCATATGCCCACAAAGACAGTGATGCTAGAGTTCTTTCAGAAGTTTCCTCCCTAGGAATTTCGATCAAGACACCACGCTTCCTGAGGCGCAATGCCCTGTCTAGTTTCAAGGGAGTCAACTCTTATTATTCTTTATACCACATTTCACATTTCATTTAAAATTGTGCATTTGTCAACCCATGCCAGATTAAAAAGAAGGTCTCAACTCCAAATCAAAAGTACAAGGAACCCACAGACTTACATATGGTCCATCACCATAAAACAGGGGTCTCTTATTTTTCAAAAGAAAGTCTCATCTCAAGACACAGGCTTGTTTCTTTCTTCTCAACAGGGTTTTTATACGTTCAAAATGGGTACCTTAATCAAAAATTTTATTTTCATACATCAAGCAACCGAATAGTCTGATCATTAGCCAAAGCCAAAGTAGGACTTCATCCTTAGCAAGCTCAAAAATAAAAAGAAAAACAAACAAAACAAAGTGAAAAAAAAAAAACTGGTTTCCCTCCCCCACACTTAAGTCATGCAATGTCCTCAATGTATGGAAAGAATTAAAAGCAAAGACAATACAAGGGGGTCATACCTGAATAAAAGTTAGTCATCAATGTAAAGAGGTTCATGGAGATCCATGACCTCTTCACTACTAGTAGTAGGAAACTCGAGGAACGGTTTCAAACGCCGACCAGTAACCTTCGAAATTACCGATGGGCCCACAAGGCATCAATGAGCCTAAAGGACCAATCCTTACGGTTGGGATTAACAGTTTTCTCCAAGATTTGTTTGATCTGCCTATTAGACACCTCCACTTGGCCACTAGTTTAGGGGTGATAAGGGGTAGATAACTTATGGGTGATCCCATACTTTTTCATTAAGGCCTCAAAAGGCCGATTACAAAAATGAGTACCCCTATCACTAATTATTGCACGTGGTGCACCAAAGCGGGAAAAAATGTTTGCTTTTAGAAACTGGACCACTACTTTGTGGTCATTAGTTTTACAAGGTATGGCCTCTATCCATTTAGAAACATAATCAATGGCCAAAAGTAGATACAAATTCCCAAAGGAATTAGAGAATGGTCCCATAAAATCGATGCCCCATACATCAAAGATCTCAACTACTAAAATAGGGTTGAGAGGCATCATGTTCCTCTTATTGATACGGCCAAAAGACTGGCAGGCGGGGCAAGCCTTGCAAATATCAAAAGCATCTCTAAAAAGAGTGGACCAATAAAATCCGCATTAGAGAACCTTTGCGGCAGTCTTCTTAGGTCTAAAGTGTCCACCACATGCATGATCATGAAAAAAAGAGAGAATGGAATGTTGCTTATGATCAGGACATATCGTCGGATAATCTGATCCAGACATATCTTAAACAAATAAGGATCATCCCAAAAAAAGTGCATAACTTGGGAATGAAACCTATACTTATCTTGGGTGGACCAGTGATCCGGAGTCACACCTGAAACTAGGGGTGTCAACGGTCCGGGTTGGTGCGGTTTTGGTCCGGTTCCACCGGTTTCGGTGTGAGTTTGGAAGTGACCGAAACCGACCCATTAAGGATTTATCGATTTCGGTCCGGTGTCGGCTTCGGTGCGGTTTGGGTTCGGGTTGGTACCGGTTTGGATTTATTAGGTTCATTTCGGTTTGGATCGGTTTTTTAAACCGGTATGGAGCCATTAGGAAACAACCAAATGATAAATTGTTGAACTTCGGTTTCTTAAATCGATTTGTAACCGGGTTGGTTTTGGTTTTTGGTCTAGTTTGGATTCGATTTTTCATACAAATGTATACAAAACTATTCAAATTTTGATTTTTTTAATGAATTTTGGAGTGTTTCGGTTTCTTACCGGTTTGGTTTCGGTTTCGGTCCGGGTTTTGAGCCGGTTTCAGTTTGGTTTCGGGTTCATCCGGTTTTCGGTGCGGTTCGATTTGGTTTTGGGGTTACAATACTCGAAACCGAACCGAACCAATAAGGCTTCGATTTGGTTCGGTCCGGGTTGTTATCGGTTCGGTCCGGCCGATTTTACCGGTTCGGTTTAGGAATTGACACCCCTACCTGAAACTAAGAAGTTGATGATGTTAGCAAACCATGGTTCACTGGACATTGCAAATAATTGTTCATCTGGAAAGTTCTCGTTGACTGGAGAATCAACAGTCAAGGAATTTGGAAGCTGGGATAAATGGTCTGCAACTAGGTTTTCAACTCCTTTCTTATCCCTAATTTCTAAATCAAACTCTTGCAGAAGTAAAACCCACCTAATGAGACGGGCTTTGGCATCCTTCTTCTGAACTAGGTATCTGAGGGCAGAATGATCAGTATACACCACCACATATGAACCAACTAAGTAAGACCGAAACTTTTCTAATGCAAACACAACAGCTAAAAATTCTTTTTCAGTTGTTGTATAATTGAGTTGTGCATCATTTAAGGTCCTACTAGCATAGTAAATGACAGTGGGCAACTTATTAATCTTTTCACCCAAAACTGCTCCAATGGCAAAATCCGAAGCATCACACATCAGTTCAAAAGATTCAGTCCAAACAGGTGGTTGAACAATGGGTGCATTGGTCAAATCCTTCTTAAGTTACTTGAAGGATTCTAGGCACTCTTTGGAAAACTCAAAAGTCTGATCTTTGGCAAGTAATGAAGTGAGAGGTCGGGCTAACTGACTAAAGTTCTTAATAAACCTTCTGTAGAAGCCTGCATGCCCTAGAAAGGACCGAACATCCTTAACAGATTATGGAGGTGGTAAATTATCAATTAAATCCACTTTGGCTCTATCTACCTTAATTCCCTCCTTGGATATTACATGGCCTAAACAATACCAGATTTAACCATAAAATGGCATTTCTCCCAATTCAAAACCAAATTCTTAGATATGCACCTTTTCAAAACTAGGGAAAGATGATGAAGACATTCAGAATAGGAACTCCCATGAATTGAAAAGTCATCCATAAATACTTCTAAGAATTTTTCGACCATGTCAGAAAAAATGCTCATCATGCATCGTTGGAACGTAGCAGGGGCATTGCAAAGCCCAAAGGGCATACGCCTGTAAGCAAATGTTCCATATGGGCATGTAAAAGTGGTCTTATGTTGGTCCTCTAAAGCAATTGGGATTTGGTTATAGCCAGAATATCCATCAAGAAAACAATAGTATTCATGCCCAGCTAACCTCTCTAGCATCTGATCAATGAATGGCAATGGGAAGTGGTCCTTCCAGGTTGCCACATTAAGTTTCCTGTAGTCAATGCACACACGCCATCCTGTTTGGACACGAGTAGGGATCGAATCGTTATTGGCATTAGGAACTACAGTCACACCAGACTTCTTAGGCACTACGTGAACTGGGCTTACCCATTGGTTGTCAGAAATAGGATAAATTATTCCATGATCCAAGTACTTTAGGATCTCTTTCTTAATAGCTTCCATCATCACTGGGTTAGCTCTTCTTTGGGGTTCCGTGGATGGTTTGGAATCCTCCATAAAATGTATATGATGTTGCACAATGGAAGGGCTTATACCCTTGATATCAGCCATGGTCCAACCTAGGGCTTCCTTATTATCTTTTATCACTTTAAGTAACTCCTCTTCCTGGCTAGAAGTCAAAATTGAAGAAATTATTACAGGAAGAGTCTAGTCAGGCCCTAGGAAAGCATACCTCAAATTAGATGGCAACTCCTTAAGATCTAGCTGAGGGGGCTCAACTATGGAAGGTTTGGGAATGGAATTGGAAAGGGGTCCTAAGGGCTCCACAGGTGTGTGAAGACTCAAGACTTCAGAAAAGAAATTTTCACTGTCATCATCCAACTCATCCATACACTCTTGGAATTCTGAATCAAAATCAATATCAAAGTTGGTAATTAAATCATCAGAAAAATCCAGAAAATCCTCAAGCATATTGATCTCTTCTTCCATATGTGGTTGCTTGCCTATCCTAAA
>NC_056560.1:2231935-2336288 GCF_013358625.1 Macadamia integrifolia | reverse complement strand
ATTGCTTGTACACATGGTAAGGTAAGAGATTCACACTTGCGCCAAGGTCAAGTAAGGCATGCTCAATATAGGTGTTGCCTATGACACAAGATATGGTAGGGCTCCCTAGATCCTTATACTTGGCTGCTATAGGCTGAGTAATTATGGAACTAATGTTACCTGCCAAGAACGCCTTTTTGGGCACACTAGTGATACGTTTGTGAGTACACAAATCTTTCAGTACCTTTGCATAGGCGGGGATCTGGGATATGGCATCCAAAAGAGGGATGTTTACTTCTACCTTTTTGAAGACTTCTAAAATTTTGTCCATGGAAGTAGTCTTCTTTTTGTTTACCAAGCGATTAGGAAATGGGACAGGATGAACATAAGGACTGTTAGGGATTTGCTCTTTTTCAAAAGAATCATGTTTGGTTTCCTCAACCAAATCATCTTTAGTTTCATAAAAATCTTTAGGTTCATCAGACGAACCTGGAACAAGAGGCACATTTGTGTCCTCAACTGAAGAAGAGTTAACAGGAGTAATAGATGGGGAAGATTTAGGAACGCTCTGTAGGTACTCTTTACCACTCCTAAGGGCATAAACAACATTACATTGGTTAGAGGGCCCTTGTTGAGTCTGACCTTGTACTATATTCAGTGGTGCATTAGTTGGTCATTGTAAACTAACAGGCTGATGATGCCTAGGGTTAGGCTCTGGTTGACTGGGTAAAGTTCCCTTCTCCCTCTCACGCATAATTGAGACAACTTGGGTAAGTTCTCTCGTAAGATTTTGATGGCTTGTCATGAGGAGGGCCATATTTTTTTCCAAGTCACTTATTCTACTTACCTCTCCAGTGTTGGTAAACCCAGGGGGTTGCTGATAAGATGATAGAAGAGGGGCCCTAGGAAAACTCGCCTGAGGTCCTACATTTGACCTAGAAAAAGTATTTTGAGAAAAATATTGTTGTGCAAAGGGAGGCCTTTGGGGTCCAAGTTGACCTTGATTATAGAAATTGGAAGGTCCTGCTTGGTTGCCTTGATTCCAAGAGAAATTTGGGTGATTTCTCCATCCTGGATTATAGGTGTTACTATAAGGATTATTCTGGTATAAGGCATTAACACTATCATTAGAAGTGCCCCCAGAGGTGTTGGGGCATTCTTCTAGGACATGTCCAGGGGACTGGCACCAAGCACAAATCTTAACCAAATTGACTGATGATGGCTCTCTAGGAACAATAGCCTCAATCCTCTTGATTAGGCTATCCAAATGGGCTTCCTTGGCTATTATCCCATCCACAAAATATCCTTTTCCTCCTATGGTTCTTTCACTCTCTTGGGTTGATTCCCACTCACGGGTTTTGTCAGCTAAGTCAAGTAAGAATTCCCATGCCTTTCCTTCATCTGTAAAGGATGTGAATCCCTCATGGCACATAGACTCTATCATTTGTTTAGTTGGGTAATCAATACCCTCATAAATTATTTGACATAAATGCCATAGGTCTAGGCCATGGTGAGGGCATTCTTGGAGTAGATCCTTGAATCTCTCCATAAGTTTGGAAAATGACTCACTAGGCTTTTGCCTAAACTGAAGGATATCACTTCTAAGCTTATTGGTCTTGTGAGTTGGGAAAAACTTCTTAAGGAAGACAACTGTGAAATGTTCCCATGAGGTTATGGAATTTGTGGGTAACCCATACAACCACTTCTTAGCTTAGTCTTTCAATGCAAAAGTGATAAACCTAAGCTTAACAACATCATCAGAAAGCTGTTGGATTTTAATTAGAACACATACCTCTTCAAATTCCCTTAGAAATAGGTATGCATCCTCAGAGGTCAACCCATGAAAGTGGGGCAACATAGTGATGTATTGAGATTTGAGTTCAAAATTATTGCCCTGGGCTTGTGGTAGAACTATGCAGGAAGGTTGGGCTGTTCTAGCAGGGTAGAACCTATCTTTCAGAGATTTAGGTGAAGGGTTATGCTGTTGGTCTCCCATATTGAAGGGTTTTAAAGAGAGCAAACGTATAGGGTCACTAGTTGTTGGATCTCTTCTTTCTAACCGATTCTTAGTATTACGTACCCACCTAACACTCATGCAACAGAAAACTACCCGCAACTAAAGTAAGACAAGCACAAAAGAATGGATAGCAAAACTCTTTTTTTTTATTTTTTTGATTGATTTTTTTGATTTTTTTTGATTTTTTTGAATTTTTTTGGTTTTTTGGGAGCTTACCGGCAGGGATCTGGGGTTGCTCAGGTCAATTCCTGAGGTACTGCTACAGGGCGAAACCTGTCTTTATCATACTGTGAGGCATGGCGACCTCCACTGATACAACTATTATTGCAAGTTGTTCTTCTCAGGAATTCAATAAAAGAAAAGGAAAAATATAAAACAAAGCAAACAAAGCACTCCGATTTACCAAAAGAAAGTGAAAAATAACATGGAACTGTCTCCCCGGCAACGGCGCCAAAAACTTGTTTGAGATTTAAAATGTAACCGCAAGCGTATGGATCAGTGTAGCTACGGGTCGAACACAGGGAGAACAACCACTTTATTTTTTATTTCTTTTAATAATGCGAAAGTGAACCGATTAATGGTTGTGATCTAATTCTAATTACCGTCCTAAACATAAGTATCTAAAATAACGTCCTAACCATTCGTCATCTAAGAATTTAAAGACACAAGCCACGTAATTAAAATTAAATAAATAAATAACTGAAAATAAACAACCCACGCAATTAAGAAAAATAATAATAAAGGAAAAAATAAAAGCTGAAATAAAAATAAAGTAAAAAAAAGGGGATAAAGCTAGAGAGAGACTCACAAGTAGGTTTCTCTACTTAGCCCGAGGGATGCATCATAATATGAGCTTCCCTACTTGACCAGAGAGTCACTCTTACAAGGGTTTCTCTACTTGGCTTTAGGGAAAGGTAGACAATTAAAATAAAAGCAATAAATTGATGGTTCTATGGCTAGGAGGGGCAAAGCCAACACATACACTAGCCATGAACCTTGGGGGAAAGGGATAGCAATAATGTAATGACTGAAAATAAAAATCCTAAATTAAGAAAGAAATGGTAGTCAGAAGAGGGAATGAGAGGGGGGAGAGAAGACTACTGAAGGAGCCTACTTACTTGAATCAATGCTTGAACTTGAAAAAAAATTGCTCCACGGCTCGTGATCTTGTCACCTAGATCTAAGCCTAGAACTATAACTTAAAAAAAATTACAACTCAATTGCATAAATCATAAACATAAAAAGAACTGAATAAAAATAAAAGAGTGCTTGCATTAATTGACATAAAAAAAAACTATTACAAAAATGATTAAAGCAAAAATAGAGAAGAACTAAAACCAAAGAGTGAGAGAGGGAGAGAGAGAGCAACTAAAAAAAAACTAGAAGAAGAATGAATTGTGTCTCCTCCTCTTACATGAGTTGTATTTATAGGGAATGGAGAGGTAGGGTAACAATTTTCTCTTTCCTAAAAGAGAGAAACCCACAATTGATTGTGAGATCTTTTGAGTCCAAAAGTGCTAAGATGGAGGAGAGAGAAGAGAGAAATAAATTTTGAGAAATTTCCTATAATTTTTTGCTTATTTTCTTTCCTTTTTTTTTTCTAATTTATTTTTCTTCTTTTTCTCTCTCCTAGGGACGATTTTCTTCTTCCTTTGTGTGATTTGGACAATATTTTGGTGATGATGTGGAGGAGAGAGAAGATTTGGACAATCTTTGGTTCTCCCTTTTTTTTCTCTTTCCTTTTTTTTCTTCTCTTCTTGCTTCCACGATTTTCCTTGCTTCTAATTTGATGTGGAAATCCCCTCCATGCCCTTAGTGCTTTAAGTGAGTGAAAAGCAGAAATCTTCAACAAATTCTCTAAAAAAAACAACCATGAGATTCGAACTTGAGACCTCTTGGTGAGCAAGGGAATTTTGCACCCATAGCTCACCAACTACGCTAGGTAGTTGTTGTTACCAAAAAAAAAATCTTTAATCACTTAAGGATGTGGTCCATCGATCCTTGTTGGCATTTGGAGTATTCCTTGTACCTCTGGGACAATTGCAAACGGGCTGGTTCTGCATCTCGGTTCAGTTCTGATCCATTATTCTTTTTCTGACCCGAAAAAGAATAATCATTTGTACGGGTGACCAAACGAATGTGTACTTTTAATTGAACACGTCCATCTTGCTCAGAATTTCATCCTCTTCGTAACCATGGAAAGAAATAGGACCTCTTTACGCGTAAAATTGAAGATATAGCGTCCGATAGTCCTTAAGGCCTTGAAAATATAAAACCTGCAAAAAGAGAATAAAACCCAAGGTAGCTCCATTCTAAATATGTAAAATGCATGTTTTACTACCCTAGATTTCACACATAAATGTGCTCATCAAAAGACCACACAACAGTCCACACAACAAATCACAACCATATGCACTATATGCTATGCAATTCATTTTTAATCACATCCACCTAAACAACATTACTAAGTCTTTGGTTTAGTGCTACTACAACCACATTGCACGTATACTCCGGGTGCAACCCACGAACTCCATCTTGCGATACGCCCATAGGCTGTCGGAGAAGGCCCACCGTGAGTACTCGGAAAAGTAAAACATGCCGACCACCGGCTCTCAACATAAAGTAAATGACAGAAATTAAAGGTGCTGACTCTAGCAATTTAAAAGCAATACGATTGGCCCTCTTAAATATACCACTAGGGTTGCCGACTATCCTAATGACCAGCCGGGCGTATGTCTAACCGCCACAGTGACCCAACAACCGCGACCACTGCTTCCCCCCAAATGGTAACCCAACACCTTAACCCCTGTTGGGAAGGGTCGTAGCACAGGAAGATGATAATCCTAATCTGCATGCTCCTATATGACAATAGTACGATTGTATAGTGCCACCACGTCCCATACCACGGGCCACTAATACACTCGTTTCCAAGCCGACTATGGCATCTAGTCTATTAATGCATCATGCACAATGATGTCAACATTCATCACATAAGCATGTCATCACTTGGCATTTAGAAAATAAACACAGCACCCATGACATAACAATATGAGGATGACTAATCTACATAGTATTTTCATAATGATATGGCTAGTCTAGATACAATTAAATGAATGCCAAACAATGCCTTAAAACAAGTCCAAACGTCCTCTCCCCACTTACCTATAGTGTACAAAGACTAATGCCTGGTATAGGTGAGATCCGGTGCGAGAAGCGTAAGATTTGGTGAACCTATCATGAGTGAGCGGGGTTAGCATTTCGGCACTTTGGGATCAAGATTAACACGACCCAATGAAAAAATCATGTTTAGAATCCTAAAAGAAGGTCGCACATCCGTTTTGGGTCCAATTGGACGTAAAAATCATATTGGGAGCCTCTCGGGTGGATCGGACAACCCACCTGTCTGACCCACCAGTCAGACCCACCGGTCCTGACTGGCGGGTAGGTCGGCCCACTGGTCTAGCTCGCCGATTGGGCCCGAGGGTCCTGCCAAGACCGACAGGTAGGTTGGCCTACCGGTCAGCCCGTCGGTTGGCCCCGAGGGTCTGCCCTCTCAGGCGGGTGGCCTCAGGCGGGCCATTTGGCCCACCGGTTTGGCCCACCGGTCTTGGCGGGAAAGTGCTATTTTTTCCCAAACTTCTCCCAACATTTGGGGAATCAAATGGGGCTCTTCCAAACCCATTCTTCACACATTCAAGGTCTCATAAGATGGTTCTAACCTAGATCTAGGTTAGATTTAAGGAATGGAAAGCCATCTTACCTTCTTTGCTCAAGAACTCCTTCAAAACCCCAAAATCACTACAAATCACCAATGCTTCTTCAACCTTGTAAACACTTCTTCAAATCCTTTAAAATCAACACATAGATCATCTATTAAACCTTAGATTCATCATCTCAAGGGGGATTTATAAGACCTCAAGAAACTCCACCCAAATCAAAGGTTTTACTTGGGTATGGTGAAAGTTTAAGGAACCCAGCCTTTGCTCACCTCTAAACGTAGATCTAGTGTTGGAGATCACTCTTCCGGCGTCGGAATGGGAAGATCAAGCCTCGGTGCCGCAGAAATCCATCTCTTCTTCCTCTTCCTTCTCTTCTCCTCTTCTTTCCCTTCTTTTCTCTCTCCTCTTTACTCTTCTCACCAAACGTCCGAGTGTCATAAATGAGAAAAGAAAAAGGAAAACATAAATGCTATTTATACTTCCTAAAATAACTAAGTAATCACATGGGTGGGTCACTCAGGTGGGCGGATGCGCCCACCTGTGACCACCCACCTGAGGGCCAAAACTTGGCCAACAAGTGGGATTTTGACAGAATTCGGCCCTCGACACGAATCTCACTCTTGGCGTAAGATGTAATATACGTACGCGCCTTAAGATACAGCTACATACCTGCTTTCTCCATACATAGCCTTATGATATGTGCATGTACACGCTTGGGTACTCTCGTCTCCTCTGGCACTGGCTCGGACTTGTCTGGCTAACCGGTGTTCAATGTCACCCTTGCCATCATGGTCCACAAGGATCTTGCCTTAACCCTCTCCTGTTCGGGTCCTGCATGGTTAGACCGGGTCAACCGTGTAATCAGACCGGGTTTAAGAAGTAGGGTATTACAAACTAAGTCTGGTAAATGTTATTATGACGAATTAGGCTATATCTCTAGTCTCGGAAAGGACATCGGCTACTCAATGATACAAACCTTAGCCATGATTAGAAGCCTACCGGTCCCCGTATACATCCATGGGTCACCCAAAAGACCCTGATAACACCCTCCTGACAGTCATGGCACTGGTAACACATCGGCCATGCCAGATAGGTTCCCGCCTCTGGCTACAATCACATCATACCACGGGTGTGGCACTTTGGAAAGGCACATCAAACATACCACAATGGGTTATCCAACACCTCAACCCCTATTGGCAAGGGTGCGTAGCATAGGGAGTGATACCTAACCATATACATACTACATGCCTTTATAATGATACAGTTAGTATAGATTACACGATACCGGAGAGACTTCGGCCACAAAGTGTAATCCATCTCCAAATACAGTCCCGGGTACACGATACTAGAGAGACCTTGGCCACAAGGTGTAACCCAAGACTGTTTACCTAATATAGCATACATATTATAGTTGAGTATGGACTACGCAACACCGATAAGACCTCGGCCACGAAGCGTATCCATTTTCAAATGCAGTCCCGAGGTACACGATACCAATGCGACCTTGGCCACAAATTGTAACCAGTGATTACAACTAACTCTAATGTACATAATCAATGCATGAATGCAATATACATACGGCAATCACAGTATCGGTACCACCTTGGCCATGTCATATTCTGTCTCACACACACAACCAAACACACGGCAATCACAGTACCGGTACCACCTCGGCCACACCAAATTCCATCATACATTTCCATGCAATTCATATCAAAATTGTAAAATGAAAATGTAGCATATCATAATCGTATTTGAATAATTACAATTAAACATAAAACTTTAAACATATGAGCAATTTAATGATAATAAATACTTTAGAAATAAAAATAGTCCATCCTTCACCTTTTTTATCTCTGTTTGTTTTAGGGTTCAAGTAAGGCCACTGATCAATCCAATCAATTCCGGCTTTGGGGCATGTGTGCATCACTGTCTTAGACACAAATGGAATCGTACATCATTATGCGTCGAGAACATCCGGAGAGACCTAAACAAGTC
Source organism: Macadamia integrifolia (assembly GCF_013358625.1). Classification (NCBI taxonomy): domain Eukaryota; kingdom Viridiplantae; phylum Streptophyta; class Magnoliopsida; order Proteales; family Proteaceae; genus Macadamia; species Macadamia integrifolia. The sequence continues at coordinate 2,328,575 of NC_056560.1, read as the reverse complement.
ACCCCCAAAATGTACAGACACTGTCTCCTAATGATAGTAATGTCACCGAAAACAACCACAGGAAATAGGGCATTTCCACTGGAAATATCAGACCTGTTTCTAGTAGAGGTGGTAGAGAGCACATAAGGCTCCATGCCCACCGGAAATATGCCACCAGAAACAGACCCAGTGTGTCACACCCCGTTCACACAGAACCAGGCCAGTGACCGGGTTAACACCGGTTAATCCAAACCTATCAGGATCATCTGATACAGTATTCCACCACAGCATACACACAACTAAGAAAGTGCTCATCAGTTTAGCGGAAGACTTAGTTTACCTGTGACTATTCCCATAATACTTGATACCCAAATTGTAATACAATAGTTAAGTACATGTGGGCCCACAGGCATGATATTTACACAAAAAGAATACAATTTACATATCAAGTACTCAAAAGGAATCATCAAAAATCAGAGTGTACAGCTCAGCTCGGTATCAAGCTTAGAGCTCAGCTCGGTATCAAAGGTTGAGCCTAGCTCGGCATCAAAAGGTAGAGCTCAGCTCGGCATCAAAAGTGGAGCTCAGCTCGGTATCAGAACTGCGATCCAGTAGCACAGCCCTCGTACGAGCAATCCGTGCTATGCTCAAACTCCTCAGGGACCCACCAGTCCTCTTTAGGGAACTCAACTGTGGGACCCACCCCGTGCTCATCTGGTTGATGACCTGCAAAATCATCTAAAAGAGCTGCACACGTGGGATGAGCTCACTAGCTCAGTAAGTGGAAAGATGGACCACACAATAGTCCACACAACAAATCACAACCATATGCACTATATGCTATACAATACATTTTTAATCACATCCACCTAAGCAACATTACTAAGTCTTTGGTTTAGTGCTACTATAACCACAGTGCGCGTATACTCTGGGTACGAGCTGCGAACTCCATCCCGCGATACGCCCATAGGGCTGTCAGAGAAGGCCCACCGTGAGTACTCAGAAAAGTAAAACATGCCGACCACCGGCTCTCAACATAAAATAAATGATAGAAATTAAAGGTGCTAACTCCAGCAATTTAAAAGCAGTACGATTGACCCTCTTGAATATACCACCGGGGTTACCGACTGTCCTAATGACCAGCCGGGCGTAATGTCTAACCACCACAGTGACCCAACAACCACGACCACTGCTTCCCCCCAAATGGTAACCCAACACCTTAACCCCTGTTGGGAAGGGTCGTAGCACGAGAAGGTGATAATCCTAAACCGCATGCTCCTATATGACAATAGTATGATTGCATAGTGCCACCGCGTCCCATACCACGGGCCACAATGCACTCGTTTCCAAGCCAACTATGGCATCTAGTCTATTAATGCATCATGCACAATGATGTCAACATTCACCACATAAGCATATCATCATTTGGCAATTAGAAAATAAACACAACACCCATGGCATAACAATGTGAGAATGACTAATCTACATAGCATTTTCATGATGACATGGTTAGTCTAGATACAATTAAATGAATGCCAAACAATGCCTTGAAACAAGGCCAAACGTCCTCCCCCCACTTACTTATAGTGTACAAGGCCTCACGCTCGGTACGGGTGAGATTCGGTGCGAGAAGCGTAAGATTTGGTGAACCTATCATGAGTGAGCGGGGTTAGTATTTCGCCACTTTTGGGATCAAGATTAACACGATCCAATGAAAAGATCATGTTTAGAATCTTAAAAGAAGGTTGCACATCCGTTTTGGGTCCAATCGAACGTAAAAATCACGTTGGGAGCCTCTCGGGTAGGCCGGACAGCCCACCTGTCTGACCCTCCAGTCAGACCCACCGGTCATGACCGACGGGTAGGTCGACCCACCGATCGCCCCACCGGTCTGGCCCACCGATTGTGCCTGAGGGTCCTACTAATATCGACGGGCAGGGGTGACCCACCGGTCAGCCCGCCGATTGGGCCCACCGGTTGGGCCTTAGGGTCCTGCCCTCTCAGGCGGGTGCCCACAGGCGGGCCAAATGGCCCAGCGGTCTTGGCGGGAAAAGCCATTTTCACCTAAAACCTTCCCCACCTTTGGGGAATCAAATGGAGCTCTTCCAAACCCATTCTCCACACATTCAAGGTCTCATAAGGTGGTTCTAACCTAGATCTAGGTTAGATTTAAGGAATGGAAAGCCATCTTACCTTCTTTGCCCAAGAACTCCTTCAAAACCCCAAAATCACTTCAAATCAACAAGGCTTCTCCAACCTTGTAAAGACTTCTTCAAATCCTTCAAAATCAACACATAGATCATCTATTAAACCTTAGATTCATCATCTCAAGGGGGATTTACAAGACCTCAAGATACCCTACCCAAATCAAGGGTTTTACTTGGGTATGGTGAAAGTTTAAGGAACCTAGCCTTTGCTCACCTCTAAACGTAGATCTAGTGTTGGAGATCACTCTTCCGATGTTGGAATGGGAAGATCAAGCCTCGGTGCCGTTGAAATCCATCTCTTCTTCCTCTTCCTTCTCTTCTCCTCTTCTTTCCCTTCTTTTCTCTCTCCTCTTTACTCTTCTCACCAACGCCCGAGTGTCATAAATGAGAAAAGAAAAAGGAAAATTTAAATGCTATTTATACTTCCTAAAATAACTAAGCAATCACATGGGTGGGTCACTCAGGTGGGTGGATGCACCCACCTATGACCGCCCACCTGAGGGCCAAACCTTGCCCAACAAGTGGGATTTTTACAGAGTTTGGCCCTCGGCACGAAACTCACTCTTGGCATAAGATGTAATATACGTATGCGCCAAAAGATACGGCTACATACCTGCTTTATCTGTACATGGCCTTATGATATGTGCATGTACATGGCTTGGGTACACCCGTCTCTTCTGGCACTGGCTCAGACTTGTCGGGCCAGCCGGTGTTTAAGGTCACCCTTGCCATCATGGTCCATAAGGAACCCGCCTTAACCCTCTCCGGTTCAGGTCCTGCACGGTTAAACCGGGTCAACCGTGAAATCAGACCGGGCTTAAGATGTAGGGTATTACATTTACCCCCCCCCCTTTCTGAAAATTTCGTCCTCGAAATTGGCGTACCTGGTTGTTAAAAAAGATGAGGGTACTTGGCTTGGATTTCATCCTCTTTCTCCCAAGATGCTTCTTCAAGTGAATGATTAGCCCATCGTAACTTTACATAGGAAATGGAGCAGTTGCGAAGGGTCTTCACCTTTCGCTCCAAAATTTCAGCCGGCTGCTCTGTATAGGTCATGTCAGCTTCTAGGTATTCTGGTTCCACAGGTAATACAAGAGAGGGATCATGAACGTATCGCTTCAGCATGGATACATGAAATACGCTATGAACATCCCCGAGTGAAGGTGGCAGAGCAAGTATGTAGGCTACTGAGCCAACCCGGGCTAAGATCTCAAATGGTCCAATGTATCTTGGGCTCAACTTCCCCTTTCTGTGAAACCTTTGCAACCCTTTAGTAGGAGAGATCTTGAGAAATATCTTTTCTCCTGGCTGAAATTCAATGTCTTTTCTACGGGTGTCTGCATAGCTCTTTTGACGAGACTAAGCTGCTTTAATCCATTCTCGAATAACATTGACCTTGTCACAAGTCATCTGTATCATTTCACGTCCTAACATTCGGCATTCGCCTACCTCATTACAATACAGAGGAGTCCTGCACTTCCTACCATATAGTGCCTCATACGAAGCCATCCCAATTGTAGCTTGGTAACTGTTGTTATAAGCAAACTCCATAAGGGGTATATATTCTTCCCAACTACCACACTTTTCTATTGTACATGCCCTGAGCATGTCTTCTAATATCTGTATGGTTCGCTCCAACTAACCATCGGTTTGAGGGTGGAAAGCAGTACTCAAATTCAACTGTGATCCTAAGGCATGCTGGAAGCTTTTCCAAAATATGGAAGTGAATCCTGAGTCCCTATCTGACACAATGCTCACTAGCACTCCATGCAAGCGAACAATGTTATCCATATAAAGTTGTGCTAATTTGGCCATAGAGAACTTGGTCTTGATGGGAATGAAATGAGCAGTCTTGGTAAGCTGATCAACGATCACCCATATCGCACCCATCCCCTTAGGTGTACATGGTAGTCCGGTGACGAAGTCCATTGTAATCCTATCCCACTTCCATTCTGGTACTGGGAGTGGCTAAAGAGTACCATAAGGTCGATGCCTCGTAGCTTTTACTTTTTGGCATGTAAGACAAGTCGCCACATACAGAGCTATTGTGACTTTCATGCTTGGCCACCAGTAGTTTTGTTTGAGGTCCTTATACATCTTTGTACTTCCTGGGTGGAGTGAGTACTCAGAGCGATGTGCTTCTCGTACTATCTTGTCTTGCATATCCAAATCATCGGGTACACACAATCTACCTCGAAACATCAATGCCCCATCACTGGCTAAAACAAAATCTGGGTCGTTTATTGTTTGATCTTGAACCTTAACTCTGATCCGCTGTAATTCAGGATCCAAAGGTTGTTTCATTATTACCTCTTGCCTAATAGTCAGGTGCACTTGTAGAGCCGCCAAGGATGCAGTCAACCACTTAAGGTCTTCTATTTGATGTTCAAGCATTAAGGTTGCTCCTTCATATAAGAGAGCTTCATCCATTAGTGTCGCCTCTTGTATGAGTGGTGGGTTGACTGATAAGTATGAAAGTGACACAGTTTGTGCCTTTCGACTCAACGCATCTGCCACTACATTTGCCTTGCCGGGATGATACTGAATGTCGTAGTCGTAATCCTTCATGAGCTCAAGCCATCTCCTCTGCCTCATGTTCAATTCCTTCTGGGTGAAAAAGTACTTAAGGCTTTTGTGATCACTGTATATCTCACACTTCTCCCCATACAAGTAATGTTGCCAAATCTTAAGGGCAAAAATGACTGCGGCTAGTTCCAAGTCATGAGTGGGGTAGTTCTTCTCATACTCCTCTAGTTGTCGGGAAGCATACGCTATTACCTTTCCGCGTTGAATGAGAACACAACCCAACCCAACTTTGGAAGCATCGGTGTAGACTATCATTCCACCTGTGCCTTCAGGGATGGTCAACACAGGGGCCGACACCAACCTCTTCTTCAATTCCTGGAAACTCTTCTCACATTCCTCTACCCAGTTGAATTTCACACCCTTTTTGGTTAATTTAGTTATTGGCACTGAGATCCGAGCAAAATTTTCAATGAAGCACTGGTAATATCCAGCCAAACCCAAGAAGCTTCTAATTTCAGTGACATTTTTAGGGCTTTCCCACTCTACTACTGCTTTCACCTTATCAGGATCCACCTCGATTCTAGCCTTAGACACTACGTGCCCCAAGAACCCAACTTGCTCAAGCCAAAATTCACATTTGCTGTATTTGGAAAACAATCGTTGTTCTCTCAACCTCTGTTACACCATTCTCAAATGTTGAGTGTGCTCCTCTTCTGTCTTAGAGTAGATCAAGATGTTATCGATAAAAATAATTACCCATTTGTCGAGAACATTGTGAAATATTCGATTCATTAAATCTATGAAAGCTGTCGGTGCATTGGTTTACCCAAAAGATAACACTAGGAACTCATAGTGACCATACCGAGTCCTGAATGCTGTCTTAGGTATGTCGGCGCTCTTTATCTTGAGCTGATAATAGCCTGATCAAAGGTCTATATTTGAAAATACCTTGGCACCCTGCAACTGGTCAAATAAATCATCAATGCGTGGCAATGGATACCCGTTCTTAATGGTTAGCTTATTCAATTCCCGGTAATCAATGCACATACGCAAGCTGCCATCTTTCTTCTTGACCAAAAATACTGGGGCACCCCAAGGTGAAACACTTAGGCGAATAAACCCCTTTTCCAATAATTCCTGCAACTGCATCTGTAACTTCTTCAATTCAGCTGGTGCCATCCTGTACAGAGCCTTAGATACTGGAGCTGCTCCGGGAGTCAAATCTATGGCAAACTCCAACTCTCTATCAGGTGGTAAATGCATCAGATCATCTGGGAAGATGTCGGGGAATTCTTTAACCACCTTTACCTCTTCTAGAGGGGTAATCCTTGCATCAACATCAAGTATCGATGCTAAGTAGCCCTGACATCCACTTTCCAACAATTTTACAGCTTGAAGAGCGAAGACGAGGACCTTTCTAGCCCGTTTCAATTTATCTGCTCGGTATACCCATTCTTTTCCTTCATCATCTATCACCCTAATTGATTTTTTGGCACACATCACATTAGCTCGATGAGCCGACAACCAATCCATGCCCAGTATCACATCAAAATTCTGCATATTGAACTTAATGAGTTGTGCATCCAATTTCTTTCCACTAATTCCCACTGGGCACGGCCCATACACCTCCTTCAACTGTGTAACTTTTCCAGTAGGCATACTAACAATCATCCCATGCTCTAGGGTCCTGGGTGACATACCAAGTTTCTCAGTGAATCTCTTAGATACGAATGAATGTGTAGCTCCTGAATCGAATAAAACATAGGCTGGTATGCCTAATATAGGTAGGACACCTAGTGTAACAATGCATAAAATTTCAACAGGTCATCAATATTTAACATAAGGAAATTCTTAAATTTAAAATGTACTTGCTACCACTTCTATGCTGGCCTCAGCTTCCTCAGCTGATAGGGCAAACATCCTTCCCTGCGGTTGGTTTCCTTGAGTTAAGGGAGGTCGGTACGCCGAGGGCTGACTGGAGGGCAAGGGTGGTCTGACCCGACAGTCTTTTACATAGTGCCCATAGGAATGGCACATAGTGCCCATAGGAATGGCAGTTAAAGTAATGGATCTGAGATGTCGAAACTGGGGTGGGGCCCCTCTGCACTTGACCCGCTGAAGATGGAGGTCAGGGCAGCCTTGGAACTGTACGTACCGCACTAGTATTTGGGTGGAAAGACGTAGAGCCCAAACCACCAGCCGGTCGAGGAGGGTAGCCAGATAGCCTATAAGGCTGCCTATAAGTAGGCCTAGAACTGTACGACCAACGGTATGCCTTGGAGGAGTTACCCATATCCGGAAATGGATTTGTTCTCTTCCACAGTCCAGGGGTGAGGGACTGTTCTCCCTTCTGCTTATCCTCCATGGTCTTGGCCTTCTGCACAATCTGGCCATAGTCGATCAAATCTAAGACCTCAAGTATAGACCCAATGGATGCCTTTAGGCCCTTTAGAAATCTCACAGCCTTCTCTTCAGCTGTCCTCATATGCCTAGGGGCAAAATGGAACAAGCTCTCAAACTGCTGTTGGTACTCAAGGATAGTCTTACCTCCTTGAGTTAAGGCCATAAATTCTGACTCCTTGCGGTCTCTGAAGCTGCGTGGGTAATGATTGTCCAAGAACAACTCCTTGAATTGTTCCCAGGTGGGTTCCGGATGCGCGGCCAACAATATGGGCTTAGAAGCTTGCCACCAAGAGTTGGCCTCCTTCTTGAGTTGTAACCCCGCACAAATGATTTTTTGTGCATCTGTGCACTCAATCACCTCAAATATTTTCTCCAGCTCCTGGATCCACTGGTCCGGCTCCAGAGGATCACTCCCCACCTTAGAGAATACAGGTGGCAAGTTCCTCTTGAATGACTCCACTACCTTTGACGTATTATTCGTTGGTGGGTAACTAGGAGCATAAGCCGGATAGTAAGAGTATGGAGGGGGCACCCTATACGGAGGAATACTAAATGGCGGAATTGGAGGTGTACCTCCCACTTGTGGCCCTGTTCCAGACCCTACAGGCGGGTCCTGTGGAGTAAGTATCCAGGGAGGTTGACCTGATTGAGAAAGGTCCAATTGTTGTAGAATAGCAGTCATAAATGCTTGTTGTTGCTGAAGCATTTGTTGCTGGAAAGCATGTTGTGACTGCTGAATTATGGTAGCAACATCCCCAGGTGTAATAACCGATGGAGGGTCCGGAAGTGTAGCCATAGGTGGGTCCCTATGTGCCCCACCCTGACCAAAGGTCTCTGGAGGTGGTGGAAGTGAGGTTTTTCCCACAGAGCAGGACCTCCTGGGATTCGGTGGTTGACCGACAGGACGAGGACCACGCGGGGTACCTCGTGCATTGCTACCAGATCTAGTACGTACCATCGTATCCCTGTACCTGGAACATATCATACATCACATTGGTTAAACACCATAGAATTGATATCGGCACAAAATTATATGCCAACACATAGGGTATTATACTGTATGATAGCCCGCAACTAACCGCAACTTGATTCCAAAAATACAGTTTTGGAGAGCTTTTGACGATAACATATTATTATAAGAATAATGACAATAATCATAATTATATTAACAATAATAATAATAATAATAAAAATCCCATTTTTTTTAAGTTTTCTCTCAACCGGCGGGTGACACCGGCGGGCAGGTTGGCCCGTCGGTCCAAATCTTCAATCGACGGGCTGACACCGACGGGCAGGTTGGCCCGCCGGTCCTACCCGAGCGGGATTTTCGAACAGGGCCTTTTAAGCCCTATTCTTCCTTATTTCTTTCATTTCCTCTCTCTCTCTCTCTCTCCCTCCCAGGCGATTTTGGAGAGCTTTTGACGCTTCCACTCGCGATCTCACTCAACGATCTGACGCTTTTGGGAAGATTCAACTCCCCTATTCACAAGTAATTTTCTCCTCCTTTTCTTCTTAGAACTTGTACTTGGGGGGTAGAACTCATGTGTAGACTTTAATCTAGGTTATTTTCCCATGTTTCCTTCCATAAAATAGTGTCTCCATGTGAATGTGATGTTTCTCTTGTGATTTATTTCTAGTTCTAGGATTTACTTCTCCAGTTTTGAGAGAAAACCCCAACCGTGCCCTAGTTTTCTCAAATTTGGGGATTTCTCCAATTCCTGCTCTTTTTCCCCAATTAGTAACTCAATTGCAATGCATTATGTTTGATTTGTACTTAACATGCTGTAGAAATCATAGAAAGTCCCTTATGTTTGAAATCCCATATCTTCCCATGAAAATCAATCTTTTGTGTTGGGTTTTCTTTGATTTTCTTTACATCCTTTCATATTTGTAGACCTCAATAGCATAATAGTAGATGTTTTTGCATATTCTAAATTGTAGAATGACGGCATTCATCCATGAGCATGTAAGCTTCATGCTTCACTCTATTGTGAGTCTTTCCATTTTTTTCTTCCTTAGGTTGAACTTGCACAATGAGAATTGGGGTTTTTCTTTTCTATCATTCTCTACTTGCCATACTTTACTTGCCCCTTTCTGTCACATTGTTGTTTTGCCATAATCTCTGTCTTGTCACTAGCTAGGAATTTCATTCGTAGACTTTTTTTTTTTCATTTCTCACTTGTCACATTTTGTCACATTCTATTTCTTTCCATGATTTCTGTTTTGTCACTTACCCTTCTTCCTCTTTTTCTTGCCAGGATGTCATCTCGCAAAGGCAAGGAGCCCGCATCCTCTGGCACTCGGCGTAAGACCACCGCTTCTAAGCTGAAGAGTGCGGGGACTAGTTCTCCAGCCCCCCGCACAGGGCGACCCGGACCTGCCTCTATCGATTCTTCCGACTATGATGAGGAGCTCTTCCGCTGTTTAGAGGCAGCAACCAATTGGCAGGCCTTCCTGAAGAGGTCTGTAATGATGGAGAAGACTATAGTAGTTGATGACTTCCACAAGATTCAGCTTCAGGAGAGGTTCACAGCACTGGGCTAGCAGTCTATCCTCCACATAGACCGTCCGTGCTATGAGCAGTTGGTCTGTAGATTCTACTGCAACCTGGAGGTTTCCTACCAGTATGGGGAGTATGCTATAATCAGTATGGTGAAGGGGGTGGACATTCAGCTGACTGTGGACACCCTGGCTAGTATTTTGGGTATCTCTGCAACCGGGCACCGTTTCTACAGTCCTCCCAGGAGTAAGCCTATGGGTCCATTCATGAGTTTGGAGACACCGGACTACATCTATGAGACCATTTGTGGAATCAATGCGCGTTCAGAGACCGAGACATCATTTTTCTTGGAGGTTCGTGTATTTTCCCGATTGGTCCAGTTCAACTTGCTCCCGAGAGGAGGTCACCGGAACCAGGTGGGCTTAATGGCAGCCTTTCTAGCCTTCTGCATCTATAAGGCTTTAGAGGGAGGTGACAAGCACTTGTGCTTACCCTACGTCATTCTCAAGACCATGGAGCACCACACTTCTCACCCCGAGGATGGAGGATTACCATATGGCAGGATCCTCACTAGGATCTTTGAGTTCTTCAGAGTGGACCTGAGTGGTGAGGAGGGGAAGACTCCAACGGACAAGTTCGACAGGGGAAATCTCTTGAGGATGGGTCTCCACACCCTTATGGATATACCTCAGAGTGCAGGAGCTCAGAGAGGTAGGGATAGGAGGGCTGCCCCTATGGAGGATGTTCCATGGAGGAGGAGTCTAGTGAGGAGGATGAGGACTGTGTTCCTCAGGATGAGGAGGATGATTTTGTGGATGAGGACATCCCTCAGGAGGTGCCCCAGGCGTCGAGAGGTGCTGATCCTGGCTTCCCCAGAGCTGCAGGCCCACAGTATAGAGCCCCACCACCTGAGAATGGTGCATATGATTTTAAGGGCATGATGTCCACTATGAGGGCTTTGAAGGATGGCCAAGATCAGCTGCTAAGAAGACTGGACGAGAGTGCTTCCAGGGAGGAACGCATCCTGGAGAGGCAGGCTACTTTGGAGAATTCCTTTCTCCGACTGGGCTAGGACTTGGATACAACGACCAATGCCATCTCAGTGGACTTTGACCGATTTTGGAGAAAGTTATGACTAGTGAACTCGAGGTTTGACTACTACGACCATCGAATCAACGTCAACTCTAGACCTTCGAGGAACGTAGTAATATTGGATGACGACAACGACGATGATCATTGAGGACTTAGCTTGTCCACACCAGCTTCTCACCTGTTTCCTATTGTTGATCCTATTGTAATAAATTTTTTTTTCTTTCTTTTCTGATTCTTTGTACTTTCTCTGTAACTGGACTTATTTGTGGGATGATGTGTTTTGATAATGGTTTGTGATGAATTTGTATGTTTGATAATTTGTGTAGTTTAGTTGTGGTGTCTTCGTTAATTGTTATCATTGTTATCTATATGGATATATTGTTTATCAGGTGTTTGTGTGAAAATTTTTAGAAATCTCATTTTACGCCGTTATGCTGCCGAAATTTTGTCAAACTTGCACTCGATGGGTTATGACACCCATTAAATTAACCTTTTATTTTCTCTCACGCATGCCATGAATGCAATATCCAAATGCAACCATTTTTATTCCTTCCTTTCTTTGGCTTTTAACTCTTTAAAGTTTTTGCATTAACCCAATCCCATTTCCTATTATAGATTCTACAGGGTCTAAAAGGTATGCTGTGAGTAGAGTAGAGCATCACGCTCTGATACCACCGTTGTCACACCCCGTTCACACAGAACTGGGCCAGTGACTGGGTTAACAACGGTTAACCCAAACCTGCTCGGATCATCTAATACAGTATTCCACCACAGCATACACATAACTAAGAAAGTGCTCATCAGTTCAGCGGAAGACTTGGTTTACCTGTGACTATTCCCATAATACTTGATACCCAAATTGTAATACAATAGTTAAGTACATGTGGGCCCGCAGGCATGATATTTACACAAAAAGAATACAATTTACATATCAAGTACTCAAAAGGAATCATAAAAAATCAGAGTGTATAGCTCAGCTCGGTTTCAAGCTTAGAGCTCAGCTCGGTATCAGAGGTTGAGCCCAGCTCGGCATCAGAAGGTAGAGCTCAGCGCGACATCAAAAGTAGAGCTCAGCTCGGTAACAGAACTACGATCCCGTAGCACAACCCTCGCACGAGCAATCCGTGCCATGCTCTAACTCCTCAGGGACCCACCAGTCCTCTTCAGGGAACTCAACTGTGGGACCCGCCCCGTGCTCATCTGGTTGGTGACCTGAAAAATCATCTAAAAGAGGTACACACGTGGGATGAGCTCACTAGCTCAATAAGTGAAAAGATGGACCACACAGCAGTCCACACAACAAATCACAACCATATGCACTATATGCTTTGTAATATATTTTTAATCACATCCACCTAAGCAACATTACTAAGTCTTTGGTTTATTGCTACTACAACCACAGTGCGCGTATACTCCGGGTACGAGCCGTGAACTCCATCCCCTGATACGGCTTTCGGAGAAGGCCCACCGTGACTACTCGGAAAAGTAAAACATGCCAACCACCGGCTCTCAACATAAAATAAATGACAAAAATTAAAGGTGCTGACTCCAGCAATTTAAAAGCAGCACGATTGGCCCTCTTGAATATACCACCGGGGTTTCCAACTGTCCTAATGACCAACCGGGCATAATATCTAACCGCCACATTGACCCGACAACCACGACCACTGCTTCCCCCCAAATGGTAACCCAACACCTTAACCCCTATTGGGAAAGGTCGTAGCACGGGAAGGTGATAATCCTAAACCGCATGCTCCTATATGACAATGGTACAATTGCATAGTGCCACTGCGTCCCATACCATAGGCCACCAATTCACCACATAAGCATATCATCACTTGGCAATTAGAAAATAAACACAACACCCATGGCATAACAATGTGAGAATGACTAATCTACATAGCATTTTCATGATGACATGGCTAGTCTAGATACAATTAAATGAATGCCAAACAATGCCTTGAAACAAGGCCAAACATCCTCTCCCCACTTACTTGTAGTGTATAAGGCCTCACGCTCGGTACGGGTGAGATCCAGTGCGAGAAGCGTAAGATTTAGTGAACCTATCATGAGTGAGCGGGGTTAGTATTTCGCCACTTTGGGGATCAAGATTAACATGATCCAATGACAAGATCATGTTTAGAATCCTAAAAGATGGTTACACGTCCGTTTTGGGTCCAATCGGACGTAAAAATCACGTTGGGAGCCTCTCGGGTGGGTCGGACAGCCCACCTGTCTGACCCTCCAGTCAAACCCACCGGTCGGCCCACCGATCTGGCCTGTCGGTTGGGCCCGAGGGTCCTGCTAAGACCGACGGATAGGGGTGGCCCACCGGTTGGGCCCGAGGGTCCTGCCCTCTCAGGCGGGTGCCCACAGGCGAGCCAAATGGCCTACTGGTCTTGGCCCACCGGTCTTGGCGGGAAAATCCATTTTCACCTGAAACCTTCCCCAACCTTTGGAGAATCAAATGGGGCTCTTCCAAACCCATTCTCCACACATTCAAGGTCTCATAAGGTGGTTCTAACATAGATCTAGGTTAGATTTAAGGAATGGAAAGCCATCTTACCTTCTTTGCCCAAGAACTCCTTCAAAACCCCAAAATCACTTCAAATCAACAATGATTCTTCTACCTTGTAAACACTTCTTTAAATCCTTCAAAATCAACACATAGATCATCTATTAAACCTTAGATTCATCATCTCAAGGGGGATTTACAAGACCTCAAGAAATCCTACCCAAATCAAGGGTTTTACTTGGGTATGGTGAAAGTTTAAGGAACCTAGCCTTTGCTCACCTCTAAACGTAGATCTAGTGTTGGAGATCACTCTTCTGGCGTCGGAATGGGAAGATCAAGCCTCGGCGCTGCTGAAATCCATCTCTTCTTCCTCTTCCTTCTCTTCTCCTCTTCTTTCCCTTCTTTTCTCTCTCCTCTTTACTCTTCTCACCAATGTCCAAGTGTCATAAATGAGAAAAGAAAAAGGAAAATTTAAATGCTATTTATACTTCTTAAAATAACTAAGCAATCACATGGGTGGGTCACTCAGGTGGGTGGATGCACCCACCTGTGACCGCCCACCTGAGGGCCAAAACTTTCCCAACAAGTTGGATTTTGACAGAGTTCAGCCCTCGGCACGAAACTCACTCTTGGCATAAGATGTAATATACGTATGCGCCAAAAGATATGGCTACATACCTGCTTTATCTATACATGACCTTATGATATGTGCATGTGCATGTACATGGCTTGGGTACACCCATCTCTTCTGGCACTGGTTCAGACTTGTCGGGCTAGCCGGTGTTTAAGGTCACCCTTGCCATCATGGTCCATAAGGAACCTGCCTTAACTCTCTCCGGTTCGTGTCTTGCATGGTTAAACCGGGTCAACCGTGAAATCAGACCGGGTTTAAGAAGTAAGGTATTGCACAGTGGATCTGGTGGGCTATTTCCAATGGTGGTTCAGGCTAGTCCAACTAATTTGGGACTTTCCGGCTCAGGCCCGATTGTCAGGATTTGTTCTGAGTTTGTAGCGAATGTTCCTAGAGTCATTATAAGCCAAGAAAATTCCAATTCCATCGAGCATTTTGGGAGATACGTCGATCGAATGATCGAAACCCTAGTTGGTCTTTTGGTAATTCATGTTGCCAAAGCTCACCGGGCTTGGTTCGAGCTCGGCAACAACACCGGGAGGTTAGAGCACTCATCTTACAACCTTAACATGGTGTGTACACTAAGATTCCATTTATACCTAGCTTTGTCTAGGTCAAAATGAAGAGAGAGAGTGGCATGGGAGGTTGTACTTACCTCCGGCAGTGATTCCAGCAACAAGGCAACAGCTGGCCCCAAGGTAGGCCTCCAATCCCCTTCTCCTTCCTCTTCTTCTTCTTTCCTCTCCTCCCTCTCTCCTCTCCTACATTGGGCACAAGGGAAATGAGGAAATGAATTGTCATTTCCCAACTTATAACTTAAGTGGGCCTTTAGGTCTGTTTGGTTTGGACCTCTTTTGAACCAATCGGGTCAAAATGAAATTCAGGGCACAAGAACCCGCACATTTAGGTCCATAAGGTGTCCAAATCAAGAGGAATGTGTGGAGAATGATTTGGGATCATCCAGAACCATTTACAATGCGAGTGGCGGGAACTATGGGCATCGGAACCTCGACAGCAGCCTGTCAACCCACCGAAAATAGGCACTGGATTCAGGCCCAGGCTACTTTCGATGGCTTGTTTCTAGTGGCCAAGACAGCTTGCTGTCTTAATATATTGTTGTCCCATGGTTGGCCTTATGCAGGTGGTTGCCTTCGGACATGCTCAAGGCTATTCGACAATTTTTATGCATGTCAAAAATCAAGTGTGGGAAGTCGGGTCACTTACCGTCTGGGATCGAGATGTATGAATCCCCTCCAATTGGATAGGCACACAATTCATGAACATGTGGGATCGTCTCTACCCCTTCAGCAATGTGCATCCGTGAGCCAAAACCTAATCATACTTTCAATCTCTGATCCGAGGCCTTTTACAACAGTTCAAATTAGACCGGGTTGGGGCACGGGTGTAACATCCCCCCCACCTTACAAGAATTTCATCCTTGAAATTGAACATACTTGGCAAATCAAACAATTCAGGATACTGCTTCATCATTTCATCTTCTCACTCCCAGGATACTTCCTGTTAGGGGTGGTTCATCCATTTCACCTTGACGAAGGAAACAGTACAGTTGTGAAGAACATGGTCCTTCTGATCAACAATCTTCTCTGGATACTCCACATAGGCAAAATCCTCATCCAACTCACGAGGTATGTGAGTCAAGACGTGAGTCGGGTCAGGAATGTACTTCCTCAACATAGATATATGGAAGACATCATATGTACCTTCCAACTCTAGCGGCAAGGCTAACCGGTAAGCTACCAGTCCGATCCTCTCTAGTACATCATACGGTCCCACAAACCTTGGACTAAGATTTCCCTTCTTGTCGAACCTTATCACCCCTTTAACTGGGGAGATCCATAAGAAGAACTTGTCTCTAATATCAAATTCCAGACGTTTCCTCCTAATATCCGTGTAACTTTTCTATCTAGACTGGGCTGCCTTGATCCTTTCTCTGATCACATTCACCTTCTCAATGGTAGCCTGTGTCAAGTCTGGACCCAAAATACGCCACTCACCAACCTCATCCCAATAGAGTGAAGTTTGGCACTTCCTACCATACTGTGCCTCAAATGGGGACATTTCGATGGTGGCCTGATAATTGTTGTTGTAGGAGAACTCAATAAGGGAAATGTGCTCATCCCAACTATAACTTATATCCAAGGCACATGCTCAGAGTAGGTCCTCCAATGTCTGAATAGTCCTCTCCAACTAATCATCGGTCTGAGGGTGAAAGGCAGTGCTGAAGCCAATTGTGTGCCCATAGCCTTTTGCACATATGTCCAAAACTTGGAAGTGAACCTGGGATCTCGATCAGAGATGATACTAACTGGTACACCATGCAACCTGATGATGTTAGCTACATACAACTTGGCCAACTTGTCCATAAAAAATGTGATCTTGATTGGGATAAAGTGAGCTGCCTTAGTCAAGCAATCCACAACTACCCAAATGGCATCTATACCCTTCTGTGTACAGGGTAGGCCTGTGACGAAGTCCATGGTAATATTCTCCCATTTCCACTCCGGAATAGGTAGGGACTGCAATAACCTATGAGGCCTCTATCTTTCAGCCTTGACTTGTTAGCATGTGAGGCATCTGGACACATGTGTGGCCAAATCATTTTTCATTCCTTTCCACCAGTAGGAGCCATTGAGGTCCTTGTACATTTTACTGCTACCGCGGTGAATGGAGTATGGAGAGCTAACTGCCTCTCTTAAAATTGTGTCTCTCAAATCACCATCACTAGGCACACACAAACTCCCTTTGAACTTGAGAATCCCACTTTCAGTCATAGAGAAATATGGGTCCTTTTGGGTTCCTTCCTGGAATTTTGCTATCAGCTTCTGCAACTCTACATCAGTAACCTGAGTTGCAGTGATTCTATCCATCAGACTAGGTTGTACCACTAATACCAATAGTGACTAGGTAACACCCTCTACTAATAGTTCCAAGTCTAGTTTCCTGGCCTCCTCTAGGAGACACTCATTAGGGGTCAGTGATGCAAGAGTTAGTGACTGGGATTTTTGACTAAGTGCATCAGCTACCACATTGGCCTTTCCTGGGTGATAGTGGATAGTACAATCATAATCCTTCATCAACTCTAACCAACACCTCTATCTTATGTTGAGCTCTTTTTGGGTAAAGAAGTACTTGAGGCTCTTATGGTCATTGAAGATCTCACTCTTCTCACCATATAGGTAGTGCCTCCAGATTTTCAGCGCAAAAATCATGGTTGTCAACTCCAAATCATGGGTGGGGTAGTTCTTCTCATAATCCTTCAACTGACGGGATGCATAAGTAATGACTTTCCCGTGTTGCATTAATACACAACCCAATCCCAGCTTGGCGGCATCACTATAAATAACCATACCACCTGTACCAGTCGGAATAGTCAAAACTGGAGCGGATACCAACATTGCCTTATCTCCTTAAAGCTCCTCTCACAAGCATCAGACCACTCAAATTTTACACTCTTTCGTGTGAGTCGAGTCGTCGGAGTACCAATACGGGAGAAGTTCTCGATAAACCTCCTATAGTACCCGGCCAATCCCAAAAAATTAAGTATGTCTGCCACACTCTTGGGAGTCTCCCATTCTAGAACTACCTTCACCTTGCCTAAGTCAACCTCTATACCCTTGGCTGAAACAATGTGGCCTAGGAATGCCACTTGTGACAGCCAAAACTCGCACTTGCTGAATTTGGCATAGCGTTGCTTCTCTCTTAGCCGTTGCAGTACTAACCTTAGGTGAACAGCATGTTCCTCTACGCTCTTGGAGCAGACCAAAATGTCATCAATGAATACTATCACGAACTTATCTAAGACATCTTAGAATACTCGGTTCATCAGATCCATAAATGCTGTCGGTGCATTGGTTAACCCAAATGACATTACTAAGAATTCGTAATGTCTATACCTTGATCTGAAGGTTGTCTTACTGACAACATTATCCTTGATCCTGAGCTGGTTGTAGCCCGATCTAAGGTCGATATTGGAGAACACCTTGGCATCCTGCAACTGATCAAATAAATCATCTATACTTGGCAAAGGATACCGGTTCTTGATGGTTAGCTTATTAAGCTCCCGATAATCGATGCACAATCTCATACTCCCATCATTTTTTTGACAAACAATACCAATGCTCCCCATGGAGACACACTAGGTCTAATGAATCCCTTCTTTAGAAGGTCTTGAAGTTACATCTGCAATTCCTTTAACTCTGTGGGGGCCATGCGGTAAGGGGCCTTCGACACTGGTGCCGAGCCAGGGAGTAGGTCTATAGCAAATTTTGTCTCTCGGTCCAGGGCAAACCTATCAAGTCATCCTGGAATACATCAAAAAATTCCCTCACTACATCTAACTCGGTCAATGGCCTAATCTCTACTTCAATATCCATCAAAGATGCTAAGTATCATTTACATCCCTTGTTCAGTAGCTTCTTCATCTGGAGTGCAGATATGATAACTTTCTTGGCTTTCTTGGGCTTATCCCCTTGGAATACAAACTCATCACCCTCTCGAGGTCTGAAAATGATAGTATTCTCTTCATATAGCACACTGGCTTTGTATGCGAACAGCCAGTTCATTCCTAATATCACATTGAAGTCAGTCATATCCAACTCGATCAAATAAGCATTCAACTCATGATCAGCTATGGTCACTGGACAAGGCTCATAAACATAGTTCAAACCCACTACACTTCCTGTAGGGGTTCTTACAGCCAAACATTGTATCAGTCCCTTAGGTGGAATTCTCATATTTTTCGTAAATGCCAGTGACACAAATGAATGCGAGTCTCTTGAGTCAAATAACACATGTGCAGGTAATAATGATATCAATAATGTACCTGTCACTACACCAGGTGCAGCCTCAGCATCTTCTGTAGTCATAACAAACACTCTGCCCTATGGTCTCTGGCCCTGTAGGGGCTGTGCTGGTCTAGGGGTTGAATATATCTGCTAGGGTCTAGGTGGTACAGTGTAGGGTGCATCACCTGGCCTCTGGTGGGGGCATGTCCTCGCCAAGTGGCTCGGCTGATCACAATGAAAGCATCTCGAGCTTGATCCCCAAAACTGAGATACAACACTAGACTAGGAGGGCTGGGAAGTTTGACTAGCATCAGGACTCCTGAACTGCACTGAGGTTGGATTGCCATAGGGCACTCTGAAAGGTTTGCTGTCTCCCCTAGAATTAGTAGATCCCATTGGCCTCTTTCTTATTCTTTACTGAGCCATGTAGTTATCCCTATGCCGGTCTTCAATAGACTTGGCCACTTGGACCACCTCAGCATAGGTTTGCAGTTTCAACCCCACAATGGTTGACCTAATACCTGGCCTCAGCCCTTTCTCAAACTTCGCTTTAGCCCTATCACCTCTGAGATGCTCAGGAGCAAAATGGAATAGCTCCTTAAAGCATTGCTTATACTCAAGCACAGACGGGGAACCTTGAGTCAACTGAGAGAACTCACTCTCTCTCCTATCCCGGAAGCTTTCCAAAAAATAGTTCTCAAAGAAGGCCCATTTGAAGTCTGCCCAAGTAGGGTTCGGGTTACTAGCCCTCAGAATAGGCTCAGTGGCACTCCACCAATCATCCACTTCATTCTGTAACTGATAGCCCACACACAAAATTTTCTACTCATTAGTGCAGCCCATCAGTCTAAAAACCTTCTCCATTCCACCAATCCATCTGATGGATACAACGAATCTCCTTTGAGAAGTATGGGAGCCTAAGCCATTGAAACTTCTCTATCATTTTTGTCAAGTCAGTCCAGCCCTTTACATGGGCTTGAGCTTATTCTGGCATCAAGTCTTGCACACGCCCATGCACTTGTGCCCCACCAAATGGTTGGAGGGTAGCTGATCCAGTGGGTATCGGAACGAGTGCCAGTGGAGTGGAAGGTGCGGGTGGTGCATTGTGGGCTTCCATTGCCTCTTCAATGCTATTATCGATCCTGGCGATAAATTGGTTTTGCCTTTCTTCCACTTCCCACATCATGTTATTCATGATGGATGCCACATCCTGGGCTATAAGTACAGGAAAAGTCGAAGGTGCATTGTGGGGTCTACCCCGATTCTATGCAGGGGAAGAGGGAGGCAACGGGCATGATTGGGATCGGGATTGGGTGTTCCAGCATGACATGATTCCTGTGAAGGAATCCGATTAGTACACATGCATAAACAAGGTTGCATGTAAATGGGAACACATGCATGCATAGTGGGTCCCACACATATACAATAGTCAAGATTAGGGTTAGGGCATGCATAAGTGGGGTCCACACATATTAGGATCCAATTACGCATGTATCCCAAAGAGGCACACCATTAAAGGAACCAAAATAAAATTTTAGATTTGAAAAATAAAATGATTTATTTTCCAAAAGAGTCCATCGGAAACAGGGGGTCACATCACCGAAAATATGGTTTAGTCCACCGAAAATATCAGTGGTATTTTTGGTGGGCAAAAATCAAATTTCTACTTCATGGGAACAAGCACCGAAAGCATGCCCAGTGCTTTGGGTGGGCTATTTTCGGTGGCACCAAATCGCCTATAAATAGGCTCGGGTCTTGACTTCTCACAAAACACTATTTGCTTTTGTGAGAAAGGTGTGAAAATAGCCAAGAAGTATTTTGCTACCCATTCCCTACCTTCCTTTCGCTATTTCGTAATCGATCGGTGCCGCATTCGCATCCAAAGTATGTTTTCTCTCTCTGTAACCTAGTTTTGTGATTTTCTTCTCTGTGAGTTTTGCATTCAGCCATTTAACTAGGTTTTCCATTTCAAATCCTTAGGAATCATCTTGCAATGATGTTTGGATGCCGTGTTACCCGATGTGCTCTTATACAAGTAAGACACCGTTGAGCAGTTCAACCCCATTCTGTTCTACTCTGTGGCTGAGCGAGACCGTTGGGAACTTTTTGAGCGCCGTAATATGGACCCAAGAATCTATGTGAGGACTAATGACTTTCATGCATTCTGTCTTCGTTAACGGTTTGATGAGGTTTGTGGTACTGTATCTTAAAACCCAACAAGTACTACTACCCCACACTGGTCAGGCTGTTCTACTCCAACTTACAATGATTGAACCGGGGCACCGAAGAGATGCAGATCACCTCCTATGTGAAGGGGGTGGAGATCTCCTTTGATATGGGGTAGTTGGCCAATATTCTGATGGTCAGCAATGCCGGTGACCTAGTGTACTGCCTGCCTCAGACTCTGGCATATGAATTCCAGAGTCCCGATACCTTTTAGGAGATCAATGACATGCTAACTAAGGAGGCCAAGGGATGGAACCGTTCAGTCAATTATTTTGCTACTCCAAAGGTTGTCTATCATGTAATTCAGCTGAATGTCCTCTCCACTTGCAGACATTATGATGAGGTATCTGCCCTACAAGCCTATGTGACATACTGCGTGTACATGGGGGCGTAGATATGTCTCCCTTATCTCCTTATGTGGACCATGGTACTTTGGTCCAAAGGAGTGGATCACCGAGCAGGAAGCTTATGCTATGGAAGGATACTCACTGACATCTTCCGCCGCTTTGGGGTGGACTTGGAGGGAGAGGCTCGCTTAGGTGAAGAGGTCACAGACTGCAACCAAGATTCTCCAAGGAAGATGACCATAGATCTATGGGAAGTGACGCCTGTTCCAAGAGAGGGTTAGCAGCCTATGGAGGTAGAGGGTAGCGGTGTCGGTGCTAATGATGTTGGTGGTGCAAGAGGAGAGGCTGCTGGGGTTGGTGGGGCTCCACCACCTGATCCCCAGGCTATGGGTTCAATGGCGACTTCTACATCTAAGAGTACTAAGGGTGCAAGGCCTTACGATCTCAATGATGTTATGGCCCATCTGGATACCACTATGTCACTGATGAGAAGCATAGATGGCCGCCTCGAGAGCATGGACAAGACCTATTGTCTTATGGACAATAGAGTGGCCTCCCTAGAGGCACAGATGTAGGTGATGGTCTTTCATCTTGGTATTCCAGTGCCTCCAGGAACGCATGGTCTGAACCATGCTCAGGGTCAAGGACAGAACCAACAACAACAATAGCAAGAGTAGTGGCATGTTTGCCACTGTAGCTTTTAGGATTTCCCTTTTTCTTGTTTTTATTTGAGTTTGATGTTTTTAGGTTTAGTTGAACTTTTACATTATGTCATTTGCTTCAGTTGTTTAATTTCCTAGACTTAGGCTAGTTAGGATTTTTTGCTTTCCACAGTGGAAGGCTCTGCACCTGAGCCTCATTAGACTCAGCGGGAGTGTAAGGTGTAAGTGAAGAGAATAGAAGAGATGAAGTCTGTCCTTTCGCCTAGTCTATATCCACAGATGACGCAACTTCGTACCGACGCCTCACTACTACTTTAAAAATTTTTAAATGAATTAACGGCTAAGCGATTCATAACCTGAGCTTTCCTTAACCAGCTGACCTTACTTCGTAATCTCTCCGTGGGCCACCCTTTCTTTATAGAAAGACTAAGAGACTTTGTAACCGCTCCGTGAGTACTTTATTTTTCTTATGAAAGTGTAAGGTGTGTAGTCAAATTCTCTATTATAATGAAATGGCTTTAACACCTATACTTGTCTCCTAATTGTGCAAATTCTATTGTCGTTGTCTTGAGATTTTTATTTAATCCTAATTTCTCCAAAATCATGGTTTGGCTGAGATTGTGAGTTAAGGCAGAGCATCATGCACTGATACCATAGCTATCACACCCCACTCCTGGAAGACCCAACTTACCATTAGGAATATTGGTGGTGTGAGTAAGACATATACCTATCTTACCAATCTACCAGGATCTTTGATAACAGTACCTTAACATTTTCACAATCTCACATCACAAACCAATATAAGCAGCGGAATTAGAGTATAGTAGCAGAATTTTAAGTAAAATGGGGTAACATCTAATGGTAATATAATAGCAATAACCAAGTTATTCTATTACATTCATCCATGACATATAATATAATCTCAAGAAAATATACAATCCAAAACTATATCCAAAAGTATCAAAATATGATGTACCATCTCACAGTGTGACGTAAGCATAGTGGTCGCAAGCACAGTCCTGATCGTGCTCCTCCGCTTCTGGCATCTACCTGTTGCTCACACCATACTTTGACCCAGAAGATATTGGGTCACCCACTATGGGCACCACGGTACCTGCATCATCATCTAAAAAGGGGTGTATACATGGGGTGAGCTTTCCAACTCACTCAATGAGGGGTGGGGTTAAACAGATCCAAGCAAGAAGATAGCAGTAATAATTTATGATGCATGATTGGGGAAATTAAACACATAGTCCTTGTTGCTCGTGATGAGTTCATTTGTTTATTATCCACCTAACAATACAAACTAAGTCTAGTAAATGATACTACGACGCATTAGGTTGTATCCATCGTCTCAGAAACAACATCAAGTATGTAGCGATACAAACCCTAGCCATGATTAGAAGCCTGCCAGCCCCAGTATGCATCCATGGGTCACCCAGTAAACCCCTGATAACCCCCTTCTAGTAGTCACGGCACTAGTAACACATCAGCCACGCCGGACAAGTTCCCACCTCTAGCTACAATCACATACCACAATGGGTTATCCAACACCTCAACCCCTGTTGGAAAGGGTGCGTAGCATAAGGAGTGATACCTAACCATATATATACTACATGCCTTCATAATGATACAGCTAGTATGGATTACATGATATCGAAGAGACCTCGGCCACAAAGTGTAATCCATCTCCAAATACAATCCCAGGTACACGATACCAGAGAGACCGTTTACCTAATCTAGCATACATATCATAAATGAGTATGGACTATGCAACACCGACAAGACCTCGACCATGAAGCATATCCATTTCTAAATGTTGTCTCAGGGTACACAATACCAGCGAGACCTTATCCACAAAGTGTAACCCGTGACTACAACTTACTCTAATGCACATATTCAATGCATGAATCCAATATACATACGGCAATCACAGCACCGGTACCTCCTCGGCTACGCCATATTCTATTATACATTTCCATACAATTCATATCAAAATCGTGAAATGACAATGTAGCATATTATAATCATATTTGAATAATTACAATTAAACATAAAATTATAAAAATGTGAGCAATTTAATGATAATAAACATTTTAGAAATAAACACAGTGCATCCCTCACCTTGTTGATCTCTGTTTGTTTTAGGGTTCAAGTAAGGCCACCGATCAATCCAATCAATTCCGACTTTGGGGCACGTGTGCATCACTATCCTAGAAACAAATGGAATCATACATCATTAAGCATCTGGAACATCAGGAGAGACCTACACAAGTCACCCCCAAAATGTACAGACACTGTCTCCTAATGACAATAATGTCACTGGAAACAACCATCGAAAACAGGGCATTTCCACCTGAAATATTTGACCTGTTTTTGGTGGAGGTGATAGAGAGCACATAAGGCTCCATGCCCACCCAAAATATGCCACAGAAAATAGACCCAGTGGATTCGGTGGGCTGTTTTTAGTAGTGGTTCAGGTCAGTCCAACTAATTTGGGGCTTTCTAGCTTGGGCCCGATTACTAGGATTTGTTCCATAAAGTTTATAGGGGATGTTCCTAGCATCATTCTAAGCTAAGAAAATTCTAATTCCACTAAGCCATTTGGGAGATACGTCGATCGAACAATCGAAACCCTAGTTGGTCTTTTGGCAATACATGTTACCGGAGCACACCAGGCTTGGTTAGAGCTCGGCAACAACACCGGGAGGTTAGAACACTCATCCTACAACCTTAACATGGTGTGTACACCAAGATTCCATCCATACTTAGCTTTATCTAGGTCAAAATAAAGAGAGAGAGTGGTATGGGAGGTTGTACTTACCTCCGATAGCGATTCTGGCAACAAGGCGATAGCCGGCAACAAGGTATGCCTCCAACCCCCTTCTCCTTCCTCTTATTCTTCTTTCCTCTCCTCCTTCTCTCCTCTCCTACATTGGGCACAAGGGAAATGAGTAAATGAATCCTCATTTCCTAACTTATAACTTAAGTGGGCCTTGGGTCTATTTGGTTTGGACTTCTTTTGAACCAATCGGGTTAAAATGAAATTTGGGGCATGAGAACCCATACATTTAGGTCCATAAGGTGCCCACATCAAGAGGAAGGTGTGGAGAATGATTTGGGATCATCCAGAACCATTTACTATATGAGTGGCGGGAACCACGGGCATCGAAACCTCGACAGCAGCCTGTCAATCCACCAAAAATAGGCATCAGATTCAAGCCCAGGCTGCTTCTAGTGGCTTGTTTTCGGTGGCCAAGATAGCTTATTGTCCCATGGTTGGCCTTACACGGGTGGTTGCCCTCGGACATGGTCAAAGCTATTCGATAATTTTGAAAATCAAGTGTGGGGAGTTGGGTCACTTACCATCTGGGATCGGGAGGTATGAATCCCCTTCAGTTGGATAGGCATGCAATGCACAAATATGTGGAGTCATCTCTACCCCTATGGTAATGTGCAGCCACGAGCCAAAACCCGATTGTACTTTCGATCTCTGATCCGAGGCCTGTTACAACAGTTCAAATTAGACTGGGTTGGGGTATGGGTGTAACACAGATTGGGGTTGCTTTTGTATTGACTGAACCCAAGCCTCTACAAAGTGAGGATGCTGAACTTGAAGCAAAAAGACTTGCTTGGGTGGAGGCCGATTTTCAATGCAAGAATCGGATTTTGAATGCACTTTCACTTGAGTTATTGAGACTCCCAAACTAAAAGCAAATTTGGTTGAAACAGGGAATCAAGGAAACTGTAAGAAGGGCCTTCATGTTAAGAAGGATAAGTCTCTCAAGAAAAAGAAAGGTAATTGCTTCCTTCGTAAAAAACCAAGTCATTTCAAGAAGGATTGCAAGACTAAAAAGAAAGGGTCTAAAAAGGCTAAAATTAATCTCATTGAAAGTGAGATTTTTACTCAAATACGATTATGATATGCTACATTGTCATTTTATGATTTTGATATGATTTGCATGAAAATGTATGACAGGATCCGGTGTGGCCGAGGTGGTACCAGTACCGTGATCGCCGTATGTATGTTGCATTCATGCATTAATTATGTGCATTACAGTTAGTTATAGTCACGGGTTACACTTTGTGACCAAGGTCTTGCTGGTATCATGTACCCCGGGATTGCATTTGGAAATGGATACGCTTCGTGGCCGAGGTCTTACCAGTGTTGCGTGGTCCATACTCAACTGTGATTATGTATCCTAGATTAGGTAAACGGTCTCGGGATACATCTTGTGGCCAAGGTCTCTTTGGTAGCTTGTAGCTGGGACTGTATTTGGAGATGGATTACATTTTGTGGTCGAGTTCTCTCCGGTATCATGTAATCTATACTAGTTGTATCATTATGAAGGCATGTAGTATGTATATGGTTAGGTATCACTCCCTATGCTACCTACCCTTGCCAACAGGGGTTGAGGTGTTGGATAACCCATTATGGTATGTTTGATGTTCCTTTCGCGTAGTACGATGTGATTGTAGCTGGAGGTGGGAACCTATCCGGTGTGGCCGATATGTTACTAGTATCGTGACTGCCAGGAGGGGGTTATCAGGGGTTTGCTGGGTGACCCATGGATCCATACAAGGACCGGCAAACTTCTAATAATGGCTAAGATTTGTATCGCTGTGTAGTCGATGTCGTTTTTGAGATGAGGGATACAGTATAATGCACCATAGTAACATTTACCAGACTTAGTTTGTATTATTAGGTGGATAATAAACAAATGAACTGCATCACGAGCATAATGGAATATGTGTTTAATTTTCGTAATCATGCATCATAAATTACTATTGCTTGGATGTGCTTGATCCCACCCCTCACTGAGCGAGTTGGAAAGCTCACCCCATGTATAGACCCCTTTTTAGATGATGTAGGTACCATGGTGCCTATGGCGGGTGACCCAGTATCTTCTAGGTCGGAGTATGGTGTGAGCGACTGGTGGATGCCAGAAGCGGAGGAGCATAATCAGGACTGTGCTTGCGACCACTATGCTTACCCCGCACCGAGAGATTGTACATCATATTTTGATATTTTGGATATGACTATGGATTTTATATTTTTTTGAGATTATATTATATGTCATGGATGAATGTAACATAATAACTCGATTATTGCTATTATATTATCATTAGATGTTTTCCCATTTTATTTATAATTCTGCTACTATACTCTGATTCCGTTGCTTATGTTGGTTTGTGATGTGAGATTGTGAAAATATTAAGGTATTGCTATCAGAGATCCTGGTAGATTGGTAAGACAGGTACGTGTCTTACTCACATCACTGATATTCCTAATGGTAAGTTGGGTTTGCCGAGAGTGGAGTGTGACAACTACGGTATTAGAGCGCGATGCTCTGCCTTAACTCACAATCACAGCCAAACCATGATTTTGGGGAAATTAGGATTAAATAAAAATCTCAAGACAACAATAATAGAAATTTGCACAATTAGGAGACAAGTATAGGTGTTAAAGCCATTTCATTATAATAGAGAATTTGAATACACGACTTACACTTTCATAAGAAAAAAATAAAGTATTGAAAGTAGGAAATCCTAACTAGCCTAAGTCTAGGAAATTAAACAAATGAAGCAAATGACATAATGTAAAAGTTCAACTAAACCTAAAAGCATCAAACTCAAGTAAAAACATGAAAAGGAAAATCGTAAAAGCTACTGTGGCAAACATGCCACTACTCTTGCTGCTGCTGCTATTGGTTCTGTCCTTGGCCCTAAGCTTGGATCAGACCATGTGTTCCTGGAGAAGGCACCGGAATATCGAGATGGAAGACCATCGCCTGCATCTGTGCCTCTAGGGAGGCCACTCTATTGTCCATATGACAATAGGTCCTATCTATGCTCTCGAGGCGGCCATTTATGCTCCTCATCAGTGACATAGTGGTATCCAGACGGACCATAACATCATTGATACTGTAAGGCCTTGCACCCCTAGTACTCTGAGATGTAGAAGCCGCCATAGAACCCATGGCCTGGGGATCAAGTGGTGGGGCCCCAGCAGCTTCTCCTCCTACACCACCAATATCACCGCCACCGCCACCCTCTACCTCCATAGGCTGCTAACCCTCTCCTAGAACAGGAGTCACTTCCCATAGATCTATGGTCATCTTCCTTAGAGAATCTTGGTTGAAGTCTATGACCTCTTCACCCAAGTGAGCCTCTCCCTCCAAGTCCAACCCAAAGCGACGGAAAGATATCAGTGAGTATCCTTCCATAGCATAGGCTTCCCGCTCAGTGATCCTCTCCTTCGGACCGAAGTACCATGGTCCACATAAGGAGATAAGGGAGACGTATCTGTGCCCCCATGTACACTCAGTATGTCACATAGGCTTGTAGGGCAGATATCTCATCACAATGTCTATAAGTGGGGAGGACATTCAGCTGAATCACATGGCAGACAACCTTTGGAGTAGAAAAATAGTTGATTGAACGGTTCCATCCCTTGGCCTCCTTAGTCAGTATGTCATTGATCTCCTGAAAGGTATCCGGACTGGAATTCATATTTCAGAGTCCAAGGCGGGCAGTACACTAGGTCGTCGGCATTGCTGACCTTCATAATATTGGCCAACTGCCCCATATCAAAGGAGAGCTCCACCCCCTTCACATAGGAGGTGATCTGCATCTCTTTGGTACACCAGTTCACGCACTGCAAGTTAGAGTAGAATAGTCTGACCAGTGTGGGGTAGTAGTACTTGTTGGGTTTTAAGATACGGTGCCACCCAACCTCATCAAACCGTTGACGGAGACGGAATGCACGGAAGTCATTGGTCCTCACATAGACTCCCAAGTCCACATTACGGTGCACAAAAAATTTCCAATGGTCTTGCTCAGCCACAGAGCGAAATAGAATGGGGTTGAAATGCTCAGCGGTGTCTTACTCCCCTTGTATAAGAGCACGTTAGGTATGTGTTCAGACATCGTTGCAAGATGATTCCTAAGGATTTGGAATGAAAAACCTAGTTAAATGGCTGAATGCAAAACTCACAAAGAAGAAAATCACAAAACTAAGTTACAGAGATAGAAAACATACCTTGGATGCGAATGTGGCACCGATTGATCGTGGAATAGCAAGAGGAAGGTAGGGAATGGGTAGAAAAAATACTTCTTTGCCATTTTCACACCTTTCCCACAAGAGCAAATAGGGTTTTGTGTGAAGAATCCAAGACCCGAGCCTATTTATAGGCGATTTGGTGCCACTGGAAACAGCCCATCGGAAACACTGGGCATGCTTTCGATGCCTATTTCCAGTAAAGTAGAAATTTGATTTTTTTCCCTCTGTTTTGTCCACCGAAAATACCACTGATATTTCTGGTGGACTAAACCATATTTTCGGTGATGTGACCCCCTATTTCTAATGGACTCTATTGGAAAATAAATCATTTTATTTTTCAAATCCAAAATTTTATTTTGGTTCCTTTAATGGTATGCCTCTTTGGGATACGTGTGCGATCGGATCCTAATATGTGTGGACCCCACTTATGTACGCCCTAGCCCTATTCTTGACTATTGTATGTGTGGGACCCACTATACATGCATGTGTTCCCATTTACATGCAACCTTGTTTATGCATTTGCACTGATCGGATTCCTTCACAGGAATCATGTCATGCCAGAACACCCGATCCTGATCCCAATCTCAATCACACCGGTGCCTCCCGCTTTCCCTACACGGAATTGGGGTAGACCCCGCAATGCACCTCTGGCTCCACCTGTACTTACAGCCCAGGATATGGCATCCATCATGAATAACATGATGCGAGAAGTGGAAGAAAGGAAAAACCAGTTTATGGTCGGGATTGACAATAGAATCCAAGCAGTAATGGAAGCCCACAATGCACCGCCCACACCTCCTACTCCACCGGCACCCATTCCAATACCCACTGGATTGGCTACCCTTCAAACATTTGGTAGGGCACAAGTGCATAGGTATGTGCAAGACCCGATGTCAGAATAAGTTTAAGCCCCATGTAGAGGGATGGACAGACTTGAAAAAAATGATGGAGAAGTTTCAATGGCTTAGGCCCCCATGCTTCTCCAAGGTGGGCCAAGACCTGTTGTATCCATCAAGATGGATTGGTGGAATGGAGAAGGTTTTTAGATTGATGGGCTGCACTGATGAGCAAAAATATTTGTGTGCAGGTTATCAGTTACAGAATGAAGCGGATGATTGGTGGAGTGCCACCGAGCCTATTCTGAGGGCTAGTAACTTGAACTCTACTTGGCCAGACTTCAAAGGGGCCTTCTTTTGAGAACTATTTTTAGGAAACCTTTTGGGATAGGAGAGAGAGTGAGTTCTCTCAGTTGGTTCAAGGTTCCCATTCTGTGCTCCAGTATTAGCAACGCTTCGAGGAGCTATTCCATTTTTCTCCTGAGCATCTCAGAGGTGATAGGGCTAAAGCGAAGAAGTTTGAGAAAGGGTTGAGGCTAGGTAACCATTGTGGGGTTGAAACTACAAACTTATGCTCAGGTGGTCCAAGTGGCCAAGTCTATTAAAGACTGGCATTGGGATAACTACACGGCTCAGCAAGGAACAGGAAAGAGGCCAATGGGATCTACTGATTCTAGGGGAGGCAACAAACCTTTTCGAGTGCCTTATGTTAACCCAAATCCAATGTAATTTAGGAGGCCTGATGCTAATAAGAATTCCCAGCCCTCCCGATGTAGTGCTGTATCTCAGTCTTCAGGATCGAGTCTGAGATGCTTTCATTGTGATCAGACGGGCCACATGGCAAGGATATTCCCCCAGTGAAGGCCAGGTGATGCACCCTACACTATGCCACCTAGGCCTCAGCAGACATATTTAGCCCTCAAACTAGCATAGCCCCTACAAGGCTAGAGATCATAGGGCAGAGTGTTTGCTATGACTGCAGAAGATGCTGAGGCTGCACCTGGTGTAGTGACAGGTACATTATTGATATCATTATTGCCTGCACATGTGTTATTTGACTCAAGAGACTCGTATTCGTTTGTGTCATTGGAATTTACGAAGAAGATGAGAATTCCACCCAAGGGACTGACTCAATGTTTGGTTGTGAGCACCCCTACAGGAAGTGTGGTGGGTTTGAACTATGTTTATGAGCCTTGTCTAGTGACCATAGTTGATCATGAGTTGAATGCTCATTTGATCGAGTTGGATATGACTGACTTCGATGTGATATTAGGAATGGACTGGTTGTTCGCATATAAAGCCAGTGTGCTATATATAGAGAAGACTATCAATTTTAGACCTCGTGATGGTGATGAGTTTGTATTCCAAGGGGATAAGCCCAAAAAAGCCAAGAAAGTTATCATATCTGCACTCCAGATGAAGAAGCTATTGAACAAGGGATGTCAAGGACACTTTGCATCTGTGATGGTTACTAAGGTAGAGATTAGGCTATTGACTGAGCTAGATGTAGTGAGGGAATTTCTTGATGTATTCCCAGATGACTTGACAGGTTTGCCACCGGACTGAGAGAAGAAATTTGCTATAGACCTACTCCCCAGCTCGGCACCAGTGTCGAAGGCCCCTTACCGCATAGGCCCCACAAAGTTGAAGGAATTGCAAGTGCAACTTCAAGACCTTTCAAAGAAGGGATTCATGAGACCTAGTGTGTCTCCATGAGGAACACTGGTATTGTTTGTCAAGAAGAAAGACGGAAGTATGAGATTGTGTATCGATTACCGTGAACTTAATAAGCTAACCATCAAGAACTAGTATCCCTTGCTAAGGATAGATGATTCATTCAATCAGTTGTAGGATGCGAAGGTATTTTCTAATATTGTCCTCAGATCAGGCTACCACCAACTCAGGATCAAAGATAGTGATGTCAGTAAGATAGCCTTCAGATCAAGGTATGGACATTATGAATTCTTGGTAATGTCATTTGCGTTGACCAATGTATCGGTTGCATTTATGGATTTGACGAACCGGGTATTCTAGGATGTCTTAGATAAGTTTGTGATAGTATTCATTGATGACATTTTTGTCTACTCCAAGAGTGCAAACGAACATGTTGCTCACCTGAGATTAGTACTGCAACGGCTGAGAGAGAAGCAACTCTATGCCAAATTCAGCAAGTGTGAGTTTTGGCTGTTGATGAGCACATTTATGTGTGAAATCTAGGGTAATAAAACATGCATTTTATATATTTAGAATGGAGCTACTTTGGGTTTTACTCTCTTTTTGTAAGTTTTGTATTTTAAAGGCTTTAAGCATTATCAGACGTCATATCTCTCCAACAACAACTACCTAGTGTAGTTGGTGATCTAAGGTGTGCAAAATTCCCTTGCTCACCAGGAGGTCTCAAGTTCGAATCTCATGGTTGTTTTTTTTTTTGAGAATTTTGTTGAATATTTACTACTTTTCACTCACTTAAAGCACTAAGGGCATGGAGGGGATTTCCACATCAAATTAGAAGCAAGGAAAATCGTGGAAGGGGTTCCTGTGCAAGAAGAGAAGAAAAAAAAAAAAAAAAAAAGGGAGAAATAAATCTTGTCCAAATCTTCTCTCTCCTCCACATCATCACCAAAAGATTGTCCAAATCACACAAAGCAAGAAGGAAAATCATCCCTTAGAGGGAGAAAAAGAAGAGAAGAAAAAAAAAAGGAAAGAAAATAAGCAAAAAAAAAATTATAGGAAATTTCTCCAAGTTTATTTCTCTCTTCTCTCTCCTCTACCTTAGCACTTTTGGTCTCAAAAGATCTCACTACCAATTGTGGGTTTCTCCCTTTTAGGAAAGAGAAATTTTTTACCCTACCCCCCCCCCATTCCCTATAAATACAACTCATATAAGAGGAAGGGAGACACTTCATTCTTCTTCTAGGTTATTTTTAGTTGCTCCATCTCTTTCTCTAGCTTTAGTTCTAGGTTTATGTTTTAAACACTTTTGTAAGTTCTTTTTATTCAATTAATGCAAGCACTTTTGTTTTTTATTTAGTTTTTTTATTTTTATTGTTTAAGTAATTGAAGTTGTAATTTTCAAGTTCTAGTTCTAGGCTTAGTTCTAGGTGACAAGAGCAAGCTATGAAGCATGTCTTTCAAGTTCCATTTTTTTTCTTTAGATTTGTTTTCTCTAGTACTAGAAATTTCAGATTTGGTTTATTCCAGATCTGATTTTTAGTATTGGTAGTATCTCAAATCGATCAAGTTTTCAGTTCAAGGGTTGAAGTTCAAGTAAGTAGGCTCCCTCAATAGTCTTCTCTCCCCCCTCTCATTCCCTCTTTTGACTGCCCTTTCTTTCTTAATTTAGGATTTTAATTTCAGTCGTTACATTATTGCTATTTCTTTTTCCTAAAGTTCATGGCTAGTGTATGTGTTGGTTTTTCCCCTCTTAGCCATAGAACCATCAATTTATTGCATTTATTTTAATTGTCTCCCTTTCCCTAAAGCCAAGTAGAGTAACCCTTATAAGAGTGACTCTCTGGTCAAGTAGAGAAGCTCATATTATGATGCATCCCTCAGGCTAAGTAGAGAAACCTACTTGTGAGTCTCTCTCTAGCTTTCTCCCCTTTCTTTTACTTTATTTTTATTTCAGCATTTTTTCCTTTATTGTTTTTTTTTTAAATTACGTGGGTTTGTTTATTTTCAGTTATTTATTTATTTAATTTTAATTGCGCGGCTTACGTCTTTAAATTCTTAGATGACGAATGGTTAGGATGTTATTTTAGATACATATGTTTAGGACGGTAATTAGAATTAGATCACAACCATTAATCGGTTCACTTTCACATTATTAAAAGAAGTAAAAAAATAAAATGACTGCTCTCCCTATGTTCGACCTGTAGCTACACTGATCCATACACTTGTGGTTATATTTAAAATCTCAAACAAGTTTTTGGCGCCATTGCCGGGGAGACAGTTCCATGTTATTTTTTGCTTTCTTTTGCTTTCCACCGACGAATAATACGTCAAAGGTAGTGGAGTCATTCAAGAGGAAGTATTCTCTAAGGTGGGGAGTGATCCTCTGGAACCAGATCAATGGATCCAAGAATTAGAGAAGATATTTGAGGTGCTTGAGTGCACAGATGCACAGAAACTCATTTGTGCTGGGTTGTAACTCAAGAAGGAGGCAAATTCTTGGTTGCAAGCCTCCAAGCCCATATTGTTGGCTGCCCATCCAGAACCCACTTGGGAGCAGTTCAAGGAGTTGTTCTTGGACAACCATTATCCGCGTAGCTTCAGAGACCGCAAGGAGACTGAGTTTATGGCCTTAACTCAAGGAGGTAAGACTGTCCTTGAGTACCAACAACAATTAGAGAGTTTGTTCCATTTTGCCCCAAGGCATATGAGGACAGCTGAAGAGAAAGCAGCGAGGTTCCTAAAAGTCCTAAAAGCATCTATTGGGTCTGTACTTGAGGTCTTGGATTTGACCGACTATGGCCAAATTGTGCAGAAGGCCAAGACCATGAAGGATAAGCAAAAGGGAGAACAGTCCCTCACCCCTGGACTGTGGGAGAGAACAAACCCATTTCCGGATATGGGAAATTCCTCCAAAGCATACCGCGGATCGTACAGTTCTGGGCCTATGTATAGCAGCCCTATAGGCCATCTGGCTACCCTCCTAGACCAGCTGGTGGTTCGGGTTCCACCTCTTTTCGCCCGAACACTAGTGCAGCACCTACAGCTCCAAGGCCGCCCCGACCTCCATCTTCAGCGGGTCAAGTGCAGAGGGGCCCCGCCCCGGTCCCGACATCTCAAATTTGTTGCTTCAACTGCCATTCATATGGGCATTATACAAAAGACTGTCGGGCTAGACTAGCCTTACCCTCCAATCAGCCCTTTGCGTACCGATCTCCCTTAGCTCGAGGGGATCAACCGCAAGGAAGGATGTATGCTTTATCAGCTGAGGAAGCTAAGGCCAGTACAGAAGTAGTAGCAGGTACATTTTAAATTAAGAATTTCCTTATGTTAAATATGGATGACCTGCTAAAATTATATGCATTGTTACACAAGGTATCCTACCCATGTCAGGCATACCAGCCTATGTTTTATTCGATTCAGGAGCTACTCATTCATTCGCATCTAAGAGATTTGCAGAGAAACTTGGGATGCCCCCCAGGATCCTAGATCACGGAATGATTGTTAGTATGCCTACGGGTAAAGTTACTCAGTTGAAGGAGGTATATGGGCCGTGCCTAGTGGAAATTAGTGGAAAGAAGTTTGAGGCACAACTCATCAAGTTCAATATGCAGAATTTTGATGTTATACTGGGTATGGATTGGTTGTCGGCTCATCGAGCTAATGTGATGTGTGTTGAAAAGCTGATTAGGGTGACAGATGACGAAGGGAAAGAATTGGTATACCGAGTAGATAAAATGAAACGGGTGAGGAAGGTCCTTGTCTCTGCCCTTCAAGCGGTAAAGTTGCTAGAAAGTGGATGTCAAGGTTACTTAGCATCAGTACTTGATGTTGATGCAAGGATTACACCTCTAGAAGAGGTAAAGGTGGTTAAAGAGTTTCCCAACGTTTTCCCAGATGATCTGATGCATTTACCACCTGATAAAGAGTTGGAGTTCGCCATAGATTTGACTCCTAGAGCAGCTTCAGTATCTAAGGCTCCATACAGGATGGCACCAGCTGAATTGAAGGAGTTGCAGATGCAATTGCAGGAATTATTGGAAAAGGGGTTTATTCGCCCAAGTGTTTCACCTTGGGGTGCCCCAGTGTTGTTTGTCAAGAAGAAAGATGGCAGCTTGCGTATGTGCATCGATTACCGGGAATTAAATAAGCTAACCATTAAGAACCGGTATCCATTGCCATGCATTGATGATTTATTTGACCAGTTGCAGGGAGCCATAGTATTCTCAAAGATAGACCTTCGGTCCGGCTATTATCAGCTCAAGATAAAGAGCAGTGATATACCCAAAATAGCATTTAGGACTCGATACGGTCACTATGAGTTCCTAGTGTTATCTTTCGGGTTAACCAATGCACCGGTAGCATTCATGGATCTAATGAATCGAGTATTTCAGGATGTGCTCGATAAATGGGTAATTATTTTTATTGACGACATCTTGATCTACTCCAAGACCGAAGAGGAGCACACTCAACACTTGAGAATGGTGTTACAGAGGTTAAGAGATCAACAATTGTTTGCCAAGTACAGCAAGTGTGAATTCTGACTTGAACAAGTTGGATTCCTGGGGCACATAGTGTCTAAAGCCAGAATTGAAGTAGATCCTGATAAGGTGAAAGCAGTAGTGGAATGGGAAAGCCCCAAGAATGTCACCGAAATTAGAAGCTTCTTGGGTTTGGCTGGATATTACCGGCGCTTCATTGAGAATTTTGCTCGAATCTTAGCACCAATGACCAAGTTGACTAAAAAGGGTGTGAAATTTGACTGGGTAGAGGAATGTGAGAAGAGCTTCCAAGAATTGAAAGAAAAGTTGGTGACGGCCCCTGTGCTGACCATTCCTGAAGGCACAGGTGGAATGACAGTCTATACCGATGCTTCCAAAGTTGGTTTGGGTTGTGTTCTCATGCAACGCGGTAAGGTAATAGCACATGCATCCCGACAACTAAAGGAGTATGAGAAGAATTACCCCACTCATGACTTGGAACTAGCTACAGTTATTTTTGCCCTTAAGATCTGGCGACATTATTTGTATGGGGAGAAGTGTGAGATATACAGTGATCACAAAAGCCTGAAGTACTTCTTCACCCAGAAGGATCTGAACATGAGACAGAGGAGATGGCTTGAACTCATGAAGGATTATGACTGCAACATTCAGTATCATCCAGGCAAGGCTAATGTAGTGGCAGATGCATTGAGCCGGAAGACACAGACTGTGTCGCTCTCATACTTAGCAGTTAGCCCACCACTCATGCAAGAGGCGATGCTAATGGATGAAACCCTCTTATATGAAGTGGCAACCTTAGAGCTTGAACCTCAACCAGAAAACCTTAAATGGTTGACTGTATCCATGATGGGTCTATAAGTGCATCCGGCAATTAGGCAAGAGGTAATAATGAAGCAACCTTTGGATCCTGAATTGCAGCGGATCAGAGTTAAGGTTCAAGATCAAACAATGAACGACCTAGATTTTGCTTTAGCCAGTGATGGGGCATTGATGTTTTGAGACAGATTGTGTGTACCCGATGATTTGGATATACAAGACAAGATAGTGCGAGAAGCACATAGCTCCGAGTACTCACTTCACCCAGGAAGTACCAAGATGTACAAAGACCTCAAACAAAGTTACTGATGGCCAAACATGAAAGTCACCATAGCTCTGTATGTGGCGATTTGTCTTACATGCCGGAAAGTAAAAGCTGAGAGGCATCGACCTTATGGTACTCTTCAGCCACTCCCAGTACCAGAATGGAAGTGGGAAAGGATTACAATAGACTTCGTCACCGGACTACCAAGTACACCTAAGGGAATGGACGCGATATGGGTGATCGTTGATCGGCTTACCAAGACTGCTCATTTTATTCCCATCAAGACCAAGTTCTCCATGGCCAAACTAGCACAACTTTACATGAACAACATAGTGCGCTTACATGGAGTGCCAGTGAGCATTGTTTCAGATAGGGACCCAAGGTTCACTTCCAGATTTTGGAAAAGCTTACAGCGTGCCTTGGGATCGCAATTGAATTTGAGTACTGCTTTTCACCCACAAACAGATGGTCAGTCGGAGCGAACCATACAGATATTAGAGGACATGCTCAGGGCATGTACAATGGAGATGAGTGGCAGTTGGGAAGAATATATACCTCTTATGGAGTTTGCATCTAACAACAGTTACCAAGCTACAATTGGGATGGCTCCGTATGAGGCGTTATATAGCAGAAAGTGCAGAACTCCTTTGTATTGGGATGAGGTAGGTGAATGTCAAATGTTAGGACCTGAGATGATACAGATGACTTGTGATAAAGTCGACATTATTAGAGTACGGATTAAAGCAGCTCAGTCCCGTCAAAAGAGCTATGCGAACACCCGCAGAAAAGACATTGAATATCAGCCTGGAGAAAAGGTATTTCTCAAGATCTCTCCTACTAAAGGTTTGCAAAGGTTTCACAGAAAGGGGAAGTTGAGCCCAAGATACATTGGACCATTTGAGATCTTAGCTCGGGTTGGCTCAGTAGCCTACATACTTGCTCTGCCACCTTCACTTGGAGATGTTTATAATGTATTCCATGTATCCATGCTAAAGTGATATGTTCATGACCCCTCTCATGTATAACCCGTGGAGCCAGAATACCTTGAAGCTGACATGACCTATACAGAACAGCCAGCTGAAATTTTGGACCGGAAGGTGAAAACCCTTCGTAACCGCTCCATTTCCTATGTAAAGGTGCGATGGGCTGATCATTCACTTGAAGAAGCATCTTGGGAGGTAAAGCATGAAATGCAAGCCAAGTACCCTCATCTTTTTGATCAACCAGGTACGCAATTTCGAGGACGAAATCTTTTAGAAGGGGGGGTAATGTAATACCCTACTTCTTAAACCCGGTCTGAATATGTGGTTGACCCAGTTTAACCATGCAGGAACCGAACCAGAGGGAGTTAGAGTGGGTTCCTTATGGGCTATGATAGCAAGGGTGACCTTAAACACCGGCTAGCCCGACAAGTCCGAGCCAGTGCCAGAAGAGACGGGAGTGCCCAAGCCGTGTACATGCACCTACCATAAGGCCATGTATGGATAAAGCAGGTATTGTAACCGTATATTAAGGTATATACGTATTCTACATCGTACGCTAGGGTGGGATTCGCGCCGAGGCCCAAACTCGGTCAAAATCCCAAGCTTTGGCCCTCAGGTGGGCGGGCAGGTGGGTGCACCCACCCACCTGAGTGACCCATCCATGTGCACTATTTAGTTATTTAGGAAGTATATATATAGAATTTATGATTTTCTTTTCTTTTCATTTATGACACCCGTACGTTGGTGAGGATAGTAAAGAGGAGAGAGAAAAGAAAGGGAAGAAGAAGGGAAGAGAAGGAAGAGGAAGAAGAGAAGGATTTCAGCGGCGCCGAAGCTTGATCTTCCCATTCCGACGCCGGAAGAGTGATCTTCAACTCTAGATCTACATTTGGAGGTAAGCAAAGTCGGGTTCCTTAAACATTCACCATACCCAAGCTTAAACCCTTGATTAGAGTAGGGTTTCTTGAGATCTTGTAAATCCCTTTTGAAATGATGAATCTAAGGTTTAATAGATGATTTATGTGTTGATATTGAAGGATTTGAAGAGGTATTGACAAGGTGGAAGAAGCATTGTGGGTTTGAAGTGATTTGGAGGGTTTGAAGTTGTTCTAGAGCAAAGAAGGTAAGATGGTTTCCCATCACTTGAATCTAACCTAGATCTAGGTTAGAACCATCCTATAAGACCTTGAAGGTGTGAAGAAAGGGTTGGAAAAAGCCCCATTTGAATCCCCAAAGAATGGAGAAAGTTGAGAAGAAACAGCAGGTTTCCCGCCAAGACCGGTGGGTGGAACCGGTGGGCCATCTGGCCCGCCTGTGGGCACCCACCTGAGAGGGCAGGGCCTTCGGGCACAACCAGCGGGTCACCCTGCCCACCGGTCTTAGCAGGGGCCCCTGGTCCAATCGATGGGCCAGATCGGTGGGCCAACCGGTGGGTAGAACCGGTGGGCCAGACAGCCCACCTGTCTGACCCACCTGTGTGGCCTCGAAGGTGATTCTTACGTCTGATTGGACCCAAATCGGACGTACAACCTTCTTTTAACATTCTAAACATGATTTTATCATCGGATCGTGTTAATTTTGATTCCAAAATGGTGAAGTACTAACCCCGCTCAATTATGTTAGGTTCACCAAATCCTACCCGATTAGCACCGGATCTCACCCATACCGAATGGGGATCCTTGTACTCTAAAGGTAAGTGGGGAGAGGACGTTTGGCCTTGTTTCAAGGAATTTTTTGGTATTCATTTAATTGTATCTAGTCTAGTCATGCCATCATGAATATGCTATGTAGATTAG
Source organism: Macadamia integrifolia (assembly GCF_013358625.1). Lineage (NCBI taxonomy): Eukaryota > Viridiplantae > Streptophyta > Magnoliopsida > Proteales > Proteaceae > Macadamia > Macadamia integrifolia. The sequence goes on along the minus strand of NC_056560.1, from coordinate 2,288,750 downwards.
TCATTCCTCACATTGTTATGCATGTGTGCTATGTTTACTTTCTAAATACCAATTGAATGAGATGTTTATATGTTGAATGTGGAAATCATTGTGCATGATGCATTGATAGATTAGATTCCGTAGTCGGCTTGGAAACGAGTGCATTGGTGGCACGTGGTATGGGACACGGAGGCACTATGCAATCGTACTATTATCATATAGGAGCATGCGGTATAGGATTTCACCTTCCCGTGCTACGACCCTTCCCAATAGGGGTTAAGGTGTTGGGTTACCATTTGGGGGGAAGCAGTGGTCACGGTTGTCGGGTCACTGTGTCGGTTAGACATAACGCCCGGCGGGTCATTAGGACAGTCGGCAACCCCGATGGTACATTCAAGAGGGCCAATCGTACTGCTTTTAAATTGCTAGAGTCAGCACCTTTAATTTCAGTCATTTACTTTTCTGTTGAGAGCCGATGGATGGCATTGTCTTTACTTTTTCCAGTACTCACGGTGGGCCTTTTTCAATAGCCCTATGGGCGTATCGTGGGATGGAGTTCGCGACACGTACCCGGAGTATACGCGCACTGTGGCTGTAGTAGCACTAAACTGAAGACTTAGTAATGTTGCTTAAGTGGATGTGATTTAAACTGTAATGCATGGCATGTAGTGCATATGATTGTGTTGTGATGTGTGGACTGCTGTGTGGTCCATCTTACCACTTACTGAGCTAGTGAGCTCATCCCACGTGTACACCCCTTTTTAGATGATTTTGCAGGTCATACATTAGAAGCAAGGAAAATCGTGGAAGGGGTTCCTGCCCAAGAAGAGAAGAAAAAAAAAAAAGAAAAAAAAAAAGGGAGAAATAAATTTTGTCCAGATCTTCTCTCTCCTCCACATCATCACCAAAAGATTGTCCAAATCACACAAAGCAAGAAGGAAAATCATCCCTTGGAGGGAGAAAAAGAAGAGAAGAAAAAAAAAAGGAAAGAAAATAAGTAAAAAAAAGAATTATAGGAAATTTCTCCAAGTTTATTTCTCTCTTCTCTCTCCTCTACCTTAGCACTTTTGGTCTCAAAAGATCTCACTACCAATTGTGGGTTTCTCCCTTTTAGGAAAGAGAAATTTGTTACCCTACCCCCCCCACCCTATAAATACAACTCATATAAGAGGAGGGGAGACACTTCATTCTTCTTCTAGGTTTTTTTTAGTTGCTCCATCTCTTTCTCTAATTTTCTCTTTCTCTAGCTTTAGTTCTGGATTTATGTTTTAAACACTTTTGTAAGTTCTTTTTATTCAATTAATGCAAGCACTTTTGTTTTTAATTCAGTTTTTTTATTTTTATTGTTTAAGCAATTAAAGTTGTAATTTTCAAGTTCTAGTTTTAGGCTTAGTTCTAGGTGACAAGAACAAGTTATGAAGCATGTCTTTCAAGTTCCATTTTTTTTTTCTTTAGATTTGTTTTCTCTAGTACTAGAAATTTCAGATTTGGTTTATTCCAGATCTGGTTTTTAGTATTGGTAGTATCTCAAATCGATCAAGTTTTCAGTTCAAGGGTTGAAGTTCAAGTAAGTAGGCTCCCTCAATAGTCTTTTCTCCCCCCTCTTATTCCCTCTTCTGACTACCCTTTATTTCTTAATTTAGGATTTTAATTTCAGTCGTTACATTATTGCTATCCCTTTCCCCCAAGGTTCATGGCTAGTGTATGTGTTGGCTTTGTCCCTCCTAGCCATAGAACCATCAATTTATTGCTTTCAGTTTAATTGTCTTTCTTTCCCTAAAGCCAAGTAGAGTAATCCTTGTAAGAGTGACTCTCTGGTCAAGTAGGGAAGCTCATATTATGATGCATCTCTCGGGCTAAGTAGAAAAACCTACTTGTGAGTCTCTCGCTAGCTTTCTCCCATTTCTTTTACTTTATTTTTATTTCAGCTTTTTTTTTCCTTTATTATTTTTTTTTTAAATTGCGTGGGTTGTTTATTTTCAGTTATTTATTTATTTAATTTTAATTGCGTCGCTTGCGTCTTTAAATTCTTAGATGACGAATGGTTAGGACGTTATTTTAGATACATATGTTTAGGACAGTAATTAGAATTAGACCACAACCATTAATCGGTTCACTTTCGCATTATTAAAAGAAGTAAAAAAATAAAGTGGCTGCTCTCTCTGTGTTCAACCCGTAGCTACACTGATCCGTACACTTGTGGTTACATTTAAAATCTCAAATAGCTGTCACAAGTGGCATTCCTAGGCCACATTGTTCCAACCAAGGGCATAGAGGTTGACCCAGGCAAGGTGAAGGCAGTTCTAGAATGGGAGACTCCCAAGAGTGTAGCAGACAAGCGTAGTTTTTAGGATTGGCCAGATACTACAAGAGCTTTATCGAGAACTTCTCTCACATTGCTACTCCAATGACCCGACTCACATGAAAGGGTGTAAAATTTGAGTAGTCTGATGCTTGTAAGAAGAGCTTTAAAGAGCTAAGGTAAAAGTTGGTATCAGCTCCCGTTTTGACTATTCTAACCAGTACAGGTGGTATGGTTGTTTAAAGTGATGCCTCCAAGCTGGGATTGGGTTGTGTATTGATGCAGCATGGGAAATTTATTGCTTATGCATCCCATTAGTTGAAGGATTATGAGAAGAACTACCCCACCCTTGATTTGGAGTTGGCAGCCATGATTTTTGCACTGAAAATCTGGAGACACTATTTGTTTGGTGAGAAGGGTAAGATCTTCAGTGACCATAGGAGCCTCAAGTACTTCTTCACCCAAAAGGAGCTTAACATGAGATAGAGGCGTTGGTTAGAGTTGATGAAGGATTATGGTTGTACTATCCACTATCACCCAGGAAAGGCCAATGTGGTAGCTGATGTACTTAGTCAAAAATCCCAGTCACTGACTCTTGCATTACTGACCACCAATGAGTATCTCCTAGAGGAGGCCAGGAAGCTAGACTTGGAGCTATTAGTAGAGGGTGTCACCTTGTCACTATCGGCATTGGTGGTACAACTTAGTCTGGTGGATAGGATAGCTACAGCTCAGGCTATTAATGCAGAGTTGCAGAAGCTGATAGCAGAATGCCAGGAAGGAACCCAAAAGGACCCAGATTTCTCTGTGACTGTAAGCATGATTCTCAAGTTCAAAGGGAGGTTGTGTGTGCCTAGTGATGGTGAATTGAGAGACACATTTTTAAGAGAGGCATATAGCTCTCCATACTCCATTCACCCTGGTAGCACTAAAATGTACAAGGATTTCAAGGGCTCCTATTGGTGGAGGGGAATGAAGAATGATGTGGCCACGCATGTATCTAGATGCCTCACATGCTAGCAAGTCAAGGCTGAGAGACAGAAGGCCCATGGATTATTACAGTCCCTACCTATTTCGAAGTGGAAATAGGAGAATATTACCATGGACTTTGTCACAAGCCTACCCTGTACACAGACGGGTATGGATGCCATTTGGGTAGTTGTGGACCGCTTGACCAAGGTAGCTCACTTTATCCCAATCAATATCACATTTTCTATGGATAAGTTGGCCAAGTTATATGTCGATAACATCATCAGGTTGTATGGTGTATCAGTTAGTATCATCTCTGATCGAGATCCTAGGTTCACTTCCAAGTTTTGGACATATGTGTAGAAGGCTATGGGCACACAATTGGCTTTCAGCACTGCCTTTCACCCTCAGACCGATGGTCAGTTGGAGAGGACTATTCAGACATTGGAGGATCTACTCCGAGCATGTACCTTGGATATGAGTTATATTTGGGATGAGCACATTTTCTTTATTGAGTTCTCCTACAAAAATAGTTATCATGCCACTATCGGAATCTCCCCATTCGAGGCATAGTATGGTAGGAAGTGTCGAGCTCCACTCTATTGGGATGAGGTTGGTGAGCGACATATTTTGGGTCCAGACTTGATATAGGCTACCAGTGAGAAGGTGAATGTGATCAAAGAAAGGATCAAGGTAGCCTAGTCTAGGCAGAAAAGCTATGCAAATGTTAGGAGGAAACATCTAGAATTTGGTGTTGGAGACAATGTCTTCTTACAAATCTCCCCAGTTAAAGGTGCGATGAAGTTTGGCAAGAAGAAAAAGTTTAGTCCAAGGTTTATGGGACCATATGATGTACAGGAGAGGATCGGACTGGTAACTTACCGAATAGCCTTGCCACCAGAGTGGGAAGGTACAAATGATGTCTTCCATGTATCTATGTTGAGGAAGTACAATCCTGACCTGACTCACGTCATGACTTACATACCTCGTGAGTTGGATGAGGATTTCGTCTATGTGGAGTATCTGAAGAAGATTGTTGATTAGAAGGACCATGTTCTTCACAATCGAACCGTTTCCTTTCATTAAGGTGAAATGGATGAACCACCCTGAACAGGAAGCATCTTGGGAGCGAGAAGATGAAATGATGAAAAAGTATCCTAGATTATTTGATTTGCCAAGTATGTTCAATTTCGAGGATGAAATTCTTGTAAGGTGGGGGGGATGTTACACCCATGCCCTAATCTGGTCTAATTTGAACTGTTGTGATAGGCCTCGGATCGGAGATCAAAAGTACGATTGGGTTTTGGCTCGTGGCTGCACATTCCTAAAGGGTTAGAGATGACCCCACATGTTCGTACATTGTGTGCCTGTCCAACTGGAGGGGATTCATACCTCCTGATCCCAGATGGTAAGTGACCTGACTCCCCACACTTGATTTCTAGCACGCATCAAAATTGTTGAATATCCTTGAGCATGTCCAAGGGTAACCACCTGTATAAGGCCAACCACTGGACAACAAGTTGTCTTGGCCACTGGAAACAAGCCATCGGAAGCAGCCTGGGCCTAAATCTGGTGCCTATTTTCGGTGGGTTGGCAGGCTGCTATCGTGGTTTCAATGCCTTTGGTTCCCGCCACTCGCATCGTAAATGGTTCCGGATGATCCCAAATCATCCTCCACATTTTTCTCTTGATGTGGGCACCCTGTGGACCTAAATGTACGGGTCCTCGTGCCCCAAATTTCATTTTAAATTGACTGGTTTAAAAGAGGTCCAAACCAAATAGACCCTAAGGCCCACTTAAGTTATAAGTTGGGAAATGAGGATTCATATCCTCATTTCCCTTGTTCCCAACATAGGAGAGGAGAGGAGGAGAGGAGAGAAGAAGAAGAGGAAAGAGAAGGTAATATGTAATGCCAAAAAACTAACTAGGTTCGGTAATATGTAATGCCAAAAAACTAACTAGGGTTTTGATCGTTAGATCGACGTATCTCCCAAATGTCTTGGTGGAATTAGAATTTTATTGTCTTAGAATGATGCTAAGAACATCCCCTACAAACTCCATGGAACAAATCCTGATAATCGGGTCTGAGCCAAAAATCCCCAAATTAGTTGGACTGACCTGAACCACCATTGAAAACAGCCCACCGGATCCACTGAGTCTATTTTCAGTGGCATATTTCTAGTGGGCATGGAGCCTTATGTGCTTTCTGTCACCTCCATTGGTAACAGGTCTAATATTTCCAGTGGAAATACCCTATTTTCAGTGGTTGTTTCTGGTGACATTACTGTCATTAGGAGACAGTGTCTGTACATTTTGGGGGTGACTTGTGTAAGTCTCTCCCGATGTTCTTGACACGTAATGATGTACAATTCCCTTTGTGTCTAGGACAATGATGCACACGTGCCCTGAAGCCGAAATTGATTGGATTAATCGGTGGCCTTACTTGAACCCTAAAACAAGCAGAGATCAACAAGGTGAGGGATGGACTATGTTTATTCCTAAAATGTTTATTATCATTAAATTGCTCACATGTTTAGAATTTTATGTTTAGTTGTAATTATTCAAATATGATTATGATATGCTACATTGTCATTTTACGATTTTGATATGAATTGCATGGAAATGTATGACGGGATCCAATATAGCCGAGGTGGTACAAGTATCGTGATCGTCGTGTGTTTGGTTGTGTGTGTGAGATAGAATTCAGCATGGCAGAGGTGATACCGGTGCCATGATTGTCGTATGTATGTTGCATTCATACATTGATTATGTGCATTAGAGTTAGTTGTAGTCACGGGTTACACTTTATGGCCAAGGTCTCGCTGGTATCGTGTACCCTGGGACTGCATTTGGAAATAGATACACTTTGTGGTCAATGTCTTGCCGGTGCTGCATAGTCCATACTAAACTATGATATGTATCCTAGATTAGGTAAACGGTCTCAGGTTACACCTTGTAGCCAAGGTCTCTCTGGTATCGTGTACCTGGGACTGTATTTGAAAATGGATTACACTTTGTGGCTGAGGTCTCTCCGGTATCGTGTATTCTATACTAACTGTATCATTATAAAGGCATGTAATATATATGGTTAGGTATCACTCCCTATGCTATGCACCCTTTCCAATAGGGGTTGAAGTGTTGGATAACCCATTGTGGTATGTTTGATGTGCCTTTCTGAAGTGCCACACCCACAATACGATGTGATTGTAGCCGGAGGCGGGAACCTATCCGGCGTGGCCAATGTGTTACTGGTGCTGTGACTGCCAGGAGGGGGTTATCATGGGTTTGCTGGGTGACCCATGGATGCATACGGGGACCGACAGGCTTCTAATCACAGCTAGGGTTTGTATCGCTGCATAGTCAATGTCATTTCCGAGATGAGAGATATAGCCTAATGCGCCATAGTAGCATTTACTAGACTTAGTTTATATTGTTAGGTGGATAATAAAAAAATGAACTGCATCACGAGCATCATGGACTATGTGTTTAATTTCCTCAATCATGCATCATAAATTACTACTACTATTGACTTGCTTGGATGTGCTTGATCCCACCCCTCATTGAGGGAGTTGGAAAGCTCACCCCACGTATACACCCCTTTTTATATGATAATGCAGGTACCGTGGTTCCCACGGCGGTTGACCCAGTATCTTCTGGGTCGGAGTATGGTGTGAGCGACTGGTGGATGCCAGAAGTGAAGGAGCTTGATCAGGACTGTGTTTACGACCACTGTGCTTACGCCGCACCGTGAGATTTTACATCATATTTTGATACTTTGGATATGACTATAGATTGTATATTTTCTTGAGATTATATTATATGTTATGGATTAATGTAATAGAATAAATCGGTTATTTCTATTATATTATCATTAGATATTTCCCCATTTTATTTATAATTCCGTTAATATACTCTGATTCGGCTGCTTATGTTGCTTTGTGATGTGAGATTGTGAAAATGTTAAGGTACTGCTATCAGAGATCCTAGTAGATTGGTAAGACAGGTACTTGTCTTACTCACACCACCGGTATTCTTAATGGTAAGTTGGGTCTGTCGGGAGTGGGGTGTGACACTTCACGCTAACTAATCTTCATTCTAATCTAGGAAGATCAATTCTCAAGCCCTCCGGTTTGGAAACTACCTCTAAACCCCTTCTGGTAACAGCATCATCAGATGGCTTATTTAGGTATGGCAAATTTTCTTATTTGATTCCTTCCCTGGAACTGGTTCATCAAATCATTCTATCACCTCTCAGAACTTTCATTCAAAGGAGTGTTCACTTTGTAGGCACAAACTGGTCAATATGTGGTGTGTCCACTTATGTCGGTGAGGAATTGCTATGCCCTTCCACTGAGTACTCAACTTAGAAAAATAAATGACCTTAGGGTGCGCCAATCAAGCTCATCACAAGAAGAAAGGAAAAATGAAGTTTTGATCTTGTATCAGATCATTGCCAATTTTTTAGTCATTCAGGATTTTCAATTAGATAGTATGCTTTTGGGATTTCTATACATGCTCCCTGTAGGCCTATACTATTGTGATTGAGATTCATTTCTTAGTTTTACCCATGTCCTTTCTATTATTTTTGATTTTTTAAATAATTTGTTATAACTTTGTGACTTATAATCAGCATTATGGTTTTGAATAGTCGTATCTTAGAGAATTAAGGGACATAGTTACCAATGGAAACCTCTCAAAGTTTCCTGAGCCTTCAAGTGAATACGATGATTCAAATTGTGAACCATGTATCATGTCTTAGGGATATTTTTCAACTTTTACCATTAAATTGTTGCTGATTCAGCCGAGCAGAGGATTCATGCTTGTACTTACTTCAATTTCATTCTTTGTTTCTTCTTCCTTAACATCCCTATCAGTATGTACTGAATGTTGCTCACTCTGAAGATAGATATCCCCTCCAAACAATGTTAACATTGACTCATCTAGTAGTTTAATATGTCTTCAATAAGACTTACTTTTTGAAAAGGGAAAGGAGTTTTTCTATTCAAGGACAATTTTGTCATATTTTCTCTTCAGGTTCTGATAGTTTTAATGAGGTTTATCTACTCCTTATTGCTAAATTGTATAGCAAGCACCCAAAACATATAATTTATTAGCTTGAAAGGAGCAAGCTAAGTTGAAAAGCTTAATTATGTCCATTATGAGTGCTTTGTTATCGCTTTTGACTAGAAGCACCAATTCTTGTAGGAGATGTTGAATCCTACGCACTTAGCCATAGTCATGGAATATGTTGCTAGAGGGGAACATCTTGTGAGGATCTACAATGCCGGTAGATTCAACGAAGATGAGGTAAAATAAAGGCATGAAGGGAATGAATAATTATGAGAATCTTATATCATTAGAAAATGGTATAGTCTGACTTAAACCATTTTATAAGTACTTATGCTCTCAATCTAGACTCTCTATATGATCCTAGCTATATAGACTAGCCATGAATGATTCATATCCAAATGAGGTAGTTTAGGTTCTTTGATATCTTTCTTGTTTTCATATAGTCACAAGAGTTGTGGACACTGTGGTGTTTGTTCTTTGGATTACTAGAATTTTCTCATTTTTTTTTATCAATATAGTGATTATTTACAATTCATTTCCATTGCTCTATCTCTTTTGGTTAAATCTGATAAGGTACTTCTTTCCTTTACAAAGAGAGAGAGAGAGAGAGAGAGAGAGAGAGAGAGAGAGAGAGAGAAGGTAATTCTTTCTAGAATTGATATCAGGAGTCAGTTAGAAATAGGGCGTGAAGGCTCTTCTTTTAGGCTAGCTTATTGTTTGTAGTTTGATGCCAGAAGGGTCTGTCCTATTGGGATATTGGCCTATTGTGAATCACTTTCTTTATAGTTTTTTCTTAATAAATTTAATTTATTGAATATATATATACACACACCAGAAGTCAATTGCTGCCACTCAGTGGTATACTCTACCAAACATGTTGAAACATATATTTATCTCTTTAGAAGATCTCAGTCTTTCTTGGGTTGGATTGTTTTAATTTGAACTATAGCTTGCAAAAAATCTACTAGAAGATCTTAAGTTGGAAAACACACTCTTAGAAGGTAGCTTGACACCACATCTAAATTTTTTTGACTTTGGGTATTCAAAGGTTATTATGTTTTTGTATAGATTATATAGAATGTCATACGGTTTCTGTCACACCCTACTCCCACTACTAGCGGTGTGAATAGGACACTTACCCATCCTATGTCTCTACTAGGATCTCTGATAGTAGTACCTCAACCGTCACAATCACAACATAACTAAACAATATAAAATCATCAATCAAAGCACAAATATAAGTGGAATCATATAAATCCAATAGGGAAGAACTAATGTTAAATACATATTGCATAACAAGTTTATTCCTCTCCACATTCACGAAAACATAAGTATAATAATCCACAAAATAACATCTAAAAATATGGCACCAAAGAAGACAACAGTCCTACTCTCAGCTTAGGGTGCAGCATACCCACAATATAAGAAGCATAGTCGGGATTGTGCTCCTTAGGCTCTGGTGTCCACCAATTGCCCCCATACTCAGCCATAGAAGAGGATGTGTCGCTACCCAACAACACTAAGGTACTTGCATCATCATTTAAAAAGCAGCACACATGTGGTGTGAGCTCCAACTAGCTCAGTAAGGGATGGGGTTCATGCAAACACACACACTTAGGCTATGATGCAAAAATGATTCAATTGATTTTACATCAACCACCTAATACACAACTAAGTCGGGTTCATGCTATTACGACGCAATAGGTTGTATCTCTGGTCCCAAAGATTGCACATCAATTACCCAATGATACAAACCCTAGTCGTCATTAGGAGCCTACCGATCCCAATGTGACCATCGATCACCTAGCAAACCCCTAATAACACCCTCCTGACAGTCACGACACTAGAATCACCATCGATCATGTCAGACTAGTTTTCTCCTCTAGCAACAATCACATCATACCTTGGAAGTGGCATTCTGGAAGGGTTCATCAAACATATCATAGTTAGGTTATCCAAAATTGACCCTCTTTTGAAAAGGGATCGTTGCATAGGGAATGTGACCTAACCATAATATGGTACATGCCTTTCATAAATATACAAGTAGTATAGAATACAATACTAGAATCACCATCGGCTACATCGCATCCATGTGAAACCTTAACTAGCATACATACAGTTTAATATGGGATACGCAGTATCGGAACTACCATCCCATTTCCAATTATAACCATGGAGTACATAGTACCCAAATTGCCATCGGCCACACCTTGCATTCATGGCCATAGATAATTATAATGCACACCCAATGCATAATGCAATCATCCACATGGTGATCACAATATCAGAATCCACCTTGGCTACATCGGATTTCGTCACACAATAAAAATCATATATACAGTTCAAATTCAATAAAACACATCATACTATTTAAAAATAGCATACATGTGATTTAGTTATCTAAAATTGGTTGCTATAGCATGCATACAGTTCTAGAAGGTTAAAAACACTCCAAAAGAAAGTCAGACCACTACTCACCTCGTCTATCAATCAGGCAAGTGAAATTCCCTAGTTAAATACCTGATTCAAACCCCACTAGGCCTCACTGAATTGTGATCGTCTCTTTCCTAGTTGCAATGGTAAACAAGTTTTAACAAGTGTTAAAAATACCTATGGGGTCCCACAGGGTTTCTCCCAAAAAGTTCCAAAACTGTCAATTGACAGTTCAACAAGTTCATCGGCTACAGGTCACTGGCTAGAGATTGTCCAGCCAGTGGGCTCCTGTCGGTGACTTGCCTAGAAGTCCAACAACTTCAAGGGGTTTTTTTTTGCTCTAACCCTTTTGTCAGGAATTGTTCTATGGGGATTGTAAGGGGTCTTCACCACCATTCATCCAAATTTAATTAATCTCTTTTGCACCAAGCCATTTGGAAGATATGCCGAATTAACGACCAAAACCCTACCTTCCCTTTTTTCTCAAAATGACTCCAGAGCTTGGGTAGCTCACTTTGAGCTTGGGAATCATACAGGGGAGTGCAATTCACACCACCCTAGCTACCAAAAGTCACCAGGGTCGAGGTGTATCACTCCAACCTGGCGAATCCATGGTTCACTACATAGCAAAATCCAAAATGGGAAGGAAATGGGTTTGGGGATGGTATACACTTACCATTGGTGGCAACTGGCCACAACCGAACTAGCCGAGAGCTCCTTCCCCTCCTTCCTTCTTCTCCTTTCCTTTCTCCTCTTTTCTCTCCCTGTCCCATATTTTGTTCAATTGAGAAATGAGCTTATTTCTCCCTTATATAGTGAGTGACCTTAGGGCCTATTTGCCTATGCTACATTTTGGAACCAAACCGATTTAAGGTGATGATCGGGTCACATGGACCTACCACCAAGGACTTACAAGGTGTGCAAGTCAGGAGGAAAAGTTCCATGTAGTGTGGAAGGATGGGTGGAGTTGGACACGATCGCATAGCGGGTCGTGCAGGCATTTGAGGCATTTCAGTACAACAAGGGCCCGAAAGTAGGTCACCTGTTGGAGATTGTTTAGCCGATGGGGTGCTACTGGTGGCATACTCAGTTGTTGTATTTTCCACCCTTCAACCCTCTTTTGTCAATCAGTAGGGGGTTTCTTAGGGATATGCACAAGGTATTCCCATCCCATTTTACTATGTAAGGGGGTTCAAGTGGGGAGGTGTTAGGTCACTTACCGTTTAGGCTTGGAAGGTTTAAATCCTTTCCAGTTCGACTGGCAAGCGTTGCATTGGCAAGTAGGGTCATCCCTTCCTTCGTGATAGTAGATTATGGTAATCCAGAAGTCATTTGTACTGACAACATTCGACATGAGACCTAATACAAGTTTAAATTTGACTAGATTAGGGCATGGATGTAACAGTTTCAATGTCAAAGGAAAGAAGCCTAGGGTTTGTAAGCAAAAGGAAGTAGTTATGCAGGGTAAGTTGAGGAAAAGATTGTAACATTTTCATCTCACATGACCAAATCCTTAGTTTGCCCTCTGGTTTTTTCTAATGTAAACCTTTGTTGATGTTATTGTTGGATTTATAAACTTAATTAATTATTCGGGTTGATTAAATGGGTGAGAATCAAATTGCATGAATCGGTTCGGTCCACTCTCAAGTTTAGGGATTTGCTGGCCCAACCCATTTTGGTTTACGGTTTTGGGTGTAGAACAGTATTATAAATACTAAATTTTGGATCCCTACAGTCATCATTCACTCTTCCCTACTTTACCATTATAGTGAAAGAACTCAAAAATGTTTGAGGGGATGTAGAAGATCCATAGCCAAGAAAAGGAAACTGTGAAGAACTGCATCTATTGTTTTTCGTATACTAGGCTGCAAGTACAAATCGATCCTCCTTTATATTTTGATTCGACTTCATATTCTAGTTGTCTGTATGGGAACCTACTAGGGTCTGTTGTGAAACCCTAAAAGGTCTAACAAATGGTATTAGAGCAGCCCATACGGGTCTAGAATCAATTGATACAATATGTTTTTAATGTTCAATGTATAGAATCATTGAGTTTATGGAGATCCTCCATTAGAAAGAACTTTAATTTTTAGGAAATCTAGTTTTTTATATTTTAAAAATTGCAAATAAGTTGTAGATGGAGGTTGCGGGAAGAAAAGGAGAAAGAAAGGTAGGATTTTAGAAATCCAAATGTTAAAATTCACTTGTACTCTTCGTTTTTAAGTTATGGGTTAAAAGTTATGTGTCAGGTCTACTTCTTAAGCAATTTTGTAGTAGGCCTAAGTCATATTAATTAATGGGCTTAAGTCATATTAAGTCATGGGCTGGTCTACTTCTTAAATAGTAATAAGCTTAAGTCATATTAAGTCATGGGCTAGGTCTACTTCTTAAATAGTAATGGGCTTAAGTCATATTAAGTCATGGGCTAGGTCTACTTCTTAAGTAATGGGTTTAGACCCATTGATTTAAATGAATTGTTATGGTTCAAGTGAACCAAACTAAGGTAAACCAACTAATCCAAAATGGTTCAACCGAATTAGACCAATTATAAACTGATCAGGTCAAGTCGATCAGATATCCGACCCACTGACCTAGAAAATTACCTATTTGGGTTTTCTGACGGGTCACCAAAAAATTTCGACGGCAATGACTTGTTCGGTGTTAGCCGGAAAAAAAAAAAACTTTAAGTCTTGTTTGTTTATTTCTTAAATGAATAGTGACTTAAAGGCCTGTTTGCTTGGGTCTTATAAGACAAGGACTCTACGCGTCTATTTGTTTGTAACTTATAAGACAAGGGCATGTTTATTCAGTAACTTAAGGACTCATTTGGATTCTGGTTTTTGGATTTTAATTTAAAAACCAGTTTAAACGTTAATTTGAGGGTCATTTTAAGGCCAGATTAAAATCCATTTTTTACATTGGATTCATTGGTTTAGGACAAATTTAATATTATAATTTGTTTTGTGACATCTTTATTTGTAATTTTATGTTATGTTTGTATTTAGTCACTAAGAAGCCATTAATTATAAATGTGTCTATACTAATGGCTATTGTGAGATTGTGAAGAATTTTGTCACTTGAAATGGGTGTTATTTGGTAACGGGTAGTCTTCACATAATGCTTAATTGGTTTTTTAGAGTTCAATCAATTTTATTAAGAGTCCTAGGTCTTGTAAATAATAGAATACCATTGATCATCATGATGTCACTCTATCATATACTGGGGATGTTGTGGATAAATATTTAATTGATCGAACCAGTGGGAGGATATAATGTTTTATATGGTTCGATCAGTGGGAGGATGTTCAATATTCTAGGTCAGTGGGAGGATGTTCAATATTCTAGGTTGCTTTCAATACAAGAAATTAAAACTTAGATTTTTGTTCCATAATTATTTTGGAACAGTGATAGTGTTTTGGCTTTGTTCTATAGCGGCTTCATTGTATTTCTATTCATGCATGCTTATGCATTAGTTTATCATACCATGATATTGAATATTTATTCATGAATGACATAGGTAAAAAATTAATGGCATTTTTTGCTTGCATATCATATTTGGGACAACCTATAATGAATTAATATGTTGGAATTAAACTGGATGTAAGCTTCTGCACATGCTTAGCTACATAGTACATCTCTAAAAAATCATAAAAGGGTAAGGTGGAATTCACCAAAGTGGCACATCCTATTCTTCCACATTTTTTCCCCAGTGCAGCAAAGTTGGTGACCTTTACCTAAAGGTGATATCACTCAAGTTAAAGAAAATAATAGTAACCTAGAGATTTCTAAGCCCAAAGGTGAAGGGACCTCGAAAGTTATTGGTGTTTTCACAGTACATGTGGATTTGCAAGAGCATCAGTGCATTCTTAGTCCAAATGATAGGAATATAATTACAATTGTGTCTTTTGTTTGATTTTTTATTGTCTTGATGACACATTTAAATGTATGTTCCTGAATATAAAATTACACATCTCCAAAGAAAAAGATATGATAGGATTAAGTAGAACCCACAAAAGTGGTACATTCAATTTGATTATATCTTCCTCAACAGTAAAGGTAACATTTCTCTAAAGATGATGTCATCAATGTTTGTGGATAAATATTCACATATCAGGAAGGATCATTGACTTAAGAGTTCTTTTGCCCAAAGATGATTGATTTTTTGAATGTTAGCATTCTTTTCACAATTAAAACAAGGAAATAAGAGGATCAGTGAATTCCCATCCAAAAGGGTAGGGATACAGTTTTAATTATAACTCTTATTTAAAACACATTGATTATATTACATGCTTTAATATTATGGTTTATATTTTAAAATTTGGCATGTATTGCATTGTTATTATTGCCCTAGCAGGATGGCCATTCCCTCAAGTTGTCTTCCATCCCAGTTCTTAGTAGTGATAACTATCAAAATGGGTGGAGGAATTATAATTGCATTTGGGTCTTTTTGACTTAGAATTAGCACTTAGGGAATCTAAATCTAGTCCTCAAATAGACACTAGTTAGAAAAAGGGAGTGAGTAGAAGTTGAAGCTATTAGAGTAGTTAGGATTTCTCTAAGTTCAGACATAGACGTTTGATATAAAGATTTGGTTCTTTTTTACTATTTGTTTATGGTTGAGTGTTTAGGCCGTAAATTTTGGGGCATAGTTTGATGGAATATGATTATGTTTTAGCATTTATATTATGTAAAGTTATTCCATTTCTTAATTGCTTTATGATTTCATTTGTGCATTGTTTATAGATAGTAATTGCCACAGTTTAAAAGGCAGTACTTGTCACTATCCAAAGGTAATGTACGCTACTATTCAATGGCAATGTTTGCCACAGTTTATAGGCAAAAAGCCACAGTTAGATATCAACCCTGGGTCAAAGGTGATTTGCCACAATAAAATTTAATATCATAGTTAAGGACCTCCATGGAATGACAACAATATTATTTGAGGATATGTCACATTTTTCATGTTTGTATCCCAAAAAGATTTGTGTTAATAAATTTATTTATGTCTGTAATGACAAAAAGTTGTATACCGTCTATTGAGGTATATCTTCTGTTGCTATTCGAGGTGAGTGATTTTTCAACTGAATCACAGTAAGCGTGGTTAATGTAATGAGATTCTATGACCACACAAATTTGAAAGACATTCTTATAATTAATGTAGAGTGGGAGATTATTGGATTTATGGGCTTAATAATTATTCAGGTTATTTAAATGGATGAAAGTCAAGTTGCATGAACTAATTCGGTCCACTTTCAAGTTTAAGGATATGATAGCCCAACCCATTATGGTCTAGGGTTTTAGATGCATGACAATATTAAAAATACTGGATTTTGGGTCCCTACAACTGTCATTGACTCTTCCCCACTTTACCACCAAAGTAAGAGAACTCAAGAAGGTTTGAGAGACTGTAGAAGATCCATAACCAAGAGAAGCAAATTTTGAAGAACTACATCGATCGTCTTCAACATATGAGGTACAAGGCACAAATCGGTCCTCCTTTATGTTTTGATTCGAATTCATGTTCTAGTTGTTTGTTTGGGAACCTATTAAGGTCTGTTGTGAAGCCCTAAAGGGTCTGACAATCATTATTATCATGAATTAATTTTTTGAGGCACAACAAGAATAATTGAATATGTTGTTCTGTATGGCAGCTTCATTCTTGCACATTCTTTACAGGTTCATTGAATTACAAACGGAGAGCTAAACTCATGATATTATTATTCACAACAGCACCAGAAAAGAGGCAACAAGCTCCTTCGACCTATAGTCTCTTCATCAAGTAAGATATGAAATTAATAGTTTCCAAACTGGGGCTCACTTTTAAGTTTCCAAAAAAAATGATATCTTATCATTCTAGGACAGTTATGACAAGGAGATCGAGAAAGCTGCAGCCAAGGAAAGGGAGAAGTGACAAGAAACCAAGGTGTTGAATTGTTACCCCGTATACATTTTGATTTGCTTGAGTAGTGAAAATTTTAAAGGGGCTCAACCAAAGCCAACTTCATATGTTGGTTATAGTTTTTGCAAGTGATTTGCATGTGCTTCAGCTACAGGTACCCATTGCTTTCTATGCATCAAAGTTTATATGTGGACAATAGTATACTTGATCATTCTAATTTTTGCTTAACAAAACCAAATCATCATATTTGGTTATAATTCTGGTATAGAATCAGAGGCCCTAGAACAATCTTTAATCTCAAAGAAAAATGTTTTTACTACAGGTCTCAAATTGTTCAAGATTATTTTTTCTTGTAACTAAAACGGTTAATGTTCCATAGATGACTGGTGGGGAGATGATAAGTATCCGTTGCATAAGTGAACAACCACTCTGTTCATATCACCAGGATGATTGGATCCATCCTTCCCAATTACCCATAAGGTTGTAACTTTTTTATGTCCACTATTGTTTAATGACATTTAAGAATTGGCATTGCTTAGAAATATTGGGTATTTTTCCAGATATGCTGGTTCTTTGACTTGTTTCTGTAAAGAAGCTGGCTCTCATAGTTGAGATAATCTGATAATTTTTCAAGTCTATCAATTTGAAAAAGTGGAGAGTTTTGAATTACCAGTCCAAATGGAAAATAGTAATGTGATATATTCATGAGGAATTTTCTCTACTGAAATGGTTGTTGAAGTTCCTTGATGTCAATTATTATCTATTATAGGTAGATCCACTATCAAATTCTAGCTATTGTTTCTATTACCTTAGATGATGTAGCTGCCAAAAAGTATGATTTGTAGGGGTGTTCCCCTGCATCCAGACTTAACAGAGAGCTGGTGTCCTATTCGAACTGTACAAACTATAAGTCTAGAAGATGGTTAGAGATTCAATATGGGAAAAAGAAGGTATGTTCTCTTTATTTTTAATATTTTGTAGGTTGCCAGTCTAGAAGTATTGGCGGCTGGATCTAATAAGAACCTATCCTTTAACAAAATTATTACATGGAAAATTCATGCACTACATCAGTGAGAGAAAGCTATTTTCTGTCTCAATGTTCTAAGTTATTATTGGTTTTGTTGACAGATTAACGAATAGGTACAACAATATATTCACATGTTGCACTCAACGCTCTCAGAAATAGAGAAGACCATTTGCTACATACTTGTGAATTAACACAAGGAAGACAATGTTAATATTCTAGAAGCCTTACATCACTGCATGTGTAGCAGGAATGAAATTCTATTCCAAACCAACCCAACTCTAGAAGCTAAAGGGAGGAAGTCAGAAGCCTAACTCTCCATTTCTCTCTCTCCTAGGAGAATGTGATGTTAAATCTGAGAATCCATAGTTGATGCTTAAAATACGAAACAGAATTAAAGTACCCAACTAAATTATTTGTGATGTAATTGTTGGATTTATGGGCTAAATTAATTATTCGGGTTGATGAAATGGGTGAAAGTCAAATTGCATGAAC
This sequence comes from Macadamia integrifolia, assembly GCF_013358625.1. Lineage (NCBI taxonomy): Eukaryota > Viridiplantae > Streptophyta > Magnoliopsida > Proteales > Proteaceae > Macadamia > Macadamia integrifolia. The sequence goes on along the minus strand of NC_056560.1, from coordinate 2,270,580 downwards.
CGGTTCGGTCCACTCTCATGTTTAGGGATATGCTGGCTCAACCCATTGTGGTTTAGGGTTTTGAGTGCAGGATAAAATTATAAATACTAGGTTTTGGGTCCCTACAACCATTATTCACTCTTCCCCACTTTACCACTAAAGTGAGAGAACCAAGGAAGTTTAAGGGGCTGTAGAAGTTCCATAGCCAAGCCAAGAGAGCGAAAGTGGGAGTGACCAACATCAATCATCTTCAGCATACTAGGTAAAAGGTACAAATCGATCCTTCATAATTTATTAGATTCGTGTTCTTGTTTTTCCTGTGTGGTTTCCTCAATAGGGTTTCAAACTCAAACTCATAGGGAGTTCTAACAAGTGGTATCAGAGTAGACCACATGGGACAAAAATCGATTGAATTTTTCTTGTACATGAGGATTTTGATTATTACTTAAAACCTGATTTGATTAAAAATCATGAAAATCATAAAAATCGTAATTTTACCATCACTTAAAGATCCTGTATGGAAAATTTTTCTTCACGAAAGTTGTAGATCACGAGAAGACGATAGCGGCGATATGCTGTAAGTCACCGGAAACCTACGGACGCGCTTGCACGTGCCGTCGGAAAAAGGCTATCGGAGGAGAGAGAAAAAAAAAACCAAACCTGCAGAACAGTTGCAAGGCGGCGGCTGACTTCTTTATAAAAAAATAAAAAATAAAAAAATAAAGAAAAAAGCCCACAGAACCGTTGCAAGGAGGCGGCTGCGGCTGTTTAGTTTTGACCAAAAAAAAAAAAACCTTAAAGGCTTGTTTGGTTTTTGTTCCTTTTGAGTTTTTATTTAAACTACTTTAAATTTCATTTAAAGTTCGTTTTAAAGCCAAATTGAAATATGTTTTTTGCGTTGGATTCCTTGTTTCGGGCCACATTTAATGATCTAATTTTTAATATGGCATGTTTATTTGAAATTTTATATTGTATTTAATTTCAATCATTGAAACAAGAGGGCATAAATCAATGTTTTAAAAATATATATGTTATTGGTTACCAAGAAATTGAGAAAAATTTTTAAATTGAGATATGTTAATATGGAAAAGGGTGTAAGCTTTCGCTCATTCTTAGTTGTAAAGTAATTTTTAGAAAACCATGAAAGGATGAGGTGGAATCCACCAAAGTGGTACATCTTATTATTTCATGATTTTCCACAGGGTAGCAATGTAGGTGACATTTACCCAAAGGTGATGTCACCAAAGTTAAGAAAATGACAATAACCTAGAGGTTCCTAAGCCCAAAGTTGAGGGAATTTCAAAAGTTATTGTTCTTTTCACAGTAAATATGAATTTACAAGAGGACCAGTGCATTCTTAGCCCAAAGGATAGAAATGTAGTTGCGGTTGTGACTCTTGTATGGTTATTGTTGTCCTAGTGACACATTTATATGTATATTTTGAACATAAAGATATACATCTTCAATGGGAAAGATATGATAGAACTGAGTGAAACCCATCAAAGTGGTACATTCAGTTCGATTGTATCTTCCCCAACAGTAAAGGTGATACTTTCCCAAAGGTTATGTCATCAAGGTTTGAGGATAATCATCCACATTTTAGAAAGGGACATTGAATTTGGAGTTCTTTTGCCCAAAGGTAATTGAATTCCGAAGTTGGTGTTATTTTCACAGTTAAAAGAAGAATATAAGAGCATCAGCTAATTCCTGTCCCAAAGGATAGGGATGCATTTTTAGTTGTAACTCTTATTTAAAATATATTGATGGTATTACATGCTTTTATATTATGATTTATATTTTGATATTTGACATCTATTGTATTATTGTTACTACTGTAGTAAGATGACCATTCTCTCAAGTTATGTATCTTCCATCTCAATGCTCACTGGTAACAACTATCAAAAGTGGGTGGAGGAATTAGAATTGCATTTAGGTCTTCTTGACTTAGACTTGGCACTTAGGGAGCCTAAACCTGAGCCTCTCATAGACTCGAGCAGAAGTGCTGAAAGGACCAAGTTTAAGAAATGGAGTAAAGCAAATAGAAAGTGCATACTGGTTTTAAAAAAGGCAGTTCCTAAAATTATACGTGAGAACATAGAGATCAAAGACACTGCAAAAGAATTCCTGGATGCTATTAAAGCTAGATTTCAACACAACAAGAAAGCTGAGAAAACCACATTGATGACCAGGCTAATGAATACAAGGTATGATGGATGTGGGAGTGTTAGAGAATACATTTTGGGTGTAGCTACTAATGCTGGTAAACTTGAGGATCTTGGAATACAGGTCGATGAAGAATATATTATACACATAGCACTGAATACCCTCCCTAGTCAGTATAAGGTTATCCAATCTACCTACATTGCACTGAAGGATGATTGGAGCCTAAATGAGCTCATTTCCATTTGCACTCAAGAGGAAGAAAAATTGAAACAAACTAGGTTTGAGAGTGCACATGCAACTTTCCACAAGGGATTTTTTGGTGGACCAAGTAGAAGGAACAAAAATTTTTCCAACAGAGGAAGCGTCAAGCCATATGATAGGACTAATAACTCTCTAGAACTTGACACATCTCAAAAGGCTCAGGATGAAGAGAATACCAACAACGTAGAGTGTTTCTGGTGCCATAAGAAAGGACATGTGAAGAAGGACTGTTTTATTTTCAAGAAATGGTTAGAGAAAAGGAAGAATTATGGGGCTGATAAGCAGGATGATACCAAGAAAGGGTGAGGTAGACTGATCACCAGAAATTGAGAGCAAGTAAAAAGTAGTCCCATCAAATAGTTAGGATTTCTTTACATGCAGTTATTTGAAATGCTTGATTAGTGGGAGTTCTGGTTTTGTTTAGTATTTATTTATGTTTTGAACCTTAGCCCGTATGTTTTGGGGTACAGTTTGATGAATTATGGTTAAGTTTTAGCATTTACATTATGCACAGTTATTTCTTGAAATATTTGGTTTATGATTTCATTTGAGAATGTTTTTATAGGCAGTAATTGTCTTAGTTATAGGAAATATTTTGCCATAGTTCAAAAGGTAATGTTTGCCACATTTTAAGACAGTATTTGTCATAGTTCATTGGCAATATTTGCCACAGTTTATAGGCGGAAGGCCACAGTTAGATATTAACCACAGATCAAAGGTGATTTTTCACAATGAAGATTAATATCACAATTAAGGACCTACATGGAATGACAACAATGTAATTTGAGGATATGTCAATGTTTCTATAATGGTATCCCACATAGATTCGTGTTAAGAAACTTACTTATGTTTGTAATAACAGAAAGTTGTATGTAGTATATTGAGGTGTATCTTCTGCTGTTATTCGATGTGAGTGATTTTTCAACTGAATCACAGTAAGAGTGGTTAATGTAACAAGATTCTATGGCCACACCAATTTAAAAGACATCCTTATAATTAATGTAGCCCAAGTGGGAGATTGTTGGATTTATGGGCTAAATTAATTATTCGGGTTGATTAAATGGGTGAGAGTCAAATTGCATGAACCGGTTCTGTCTACTCTCAAGTTTAGGGATATACTGGCTCAACCCATTGTGGTTTAGGTTTTTGAGTGCAGGACAGTATTATAAATACTAGGTTTTGGGTCCCTATAGCCATTATTCACTCTTCCCCACTTTACCACTAAAGTGAGAGAACCAAGGAAGTTTAAGGGGCTGTAGAAGATCCATAGCCAAGCCAAGAAAGCGAAAGTGGGAGTGACCAACATCAATCATCTTCAGCATACTAGGTGAAAGGTACAAATCGATCCTCCATAATTTATTAGATTCGTGTTCTTGTTTTTCCTAGGTGGTTTCCTCAATAGGGTTTCAAACTCAAACCCATAGGGAGTTCTAACAATAATTGGTGAGAATTTGTGTTATAACCCAACATTGATAAAGTTTGAAAGGACTATTGATTGATATTTTCTTATGGAATGTTGGTACATTGTTGTGAGGAACATTTGTGAATGAGCATAACTATGTAAATTGCAATAGGACTATTGATTGATATTTTCTTATGGGATGTTGGTACATTATTGTGAGGAACATTTGTCTATGAGCATAACTATGTAAATTGTAATAAATGAACTGATTATTTACCACGTGTTGGAGTTTGGACTGGTTTACCTAAAGAGATTTGAACCTTCATTGCTGTCAGAATCATCACTGAACAACAAATATTCATGTTTGATAAATATCGATTGGTGATCGGTATAAAAGGATTGCATCATATGTAAAAATTTAGCTTGCTCAATGGGGTCTGAGGAATCTTTATATCGAGACTTCCAGTAATCTAATACTTCCTTGTAATAAGGATAATTGGAATCTTGAGAAGATGATGGCTCTTTTGAGTCCGAAACTGTCATACACTGCCTCAAAAATAGGCCAAGGTATGCGGCATTGGATTCTCAACCCAGACAGTCTACCTTCCCTAGGATTACGGACACAGACTACCATTCGCACATATTTAACGAGATCATCTACTTTAAATTAGAGTACACATATAAAATCCATAAGAGAGCATATACCTAGTGATCACATCTACAGTGATACATCAACATGAGTTGGTTCCCACAATTTACAATAATAAATACATCTTACAATTGTCAATGACATAAATAATTGCAATATCAAAAAAAATCTCAATCCTCTTCATTGTATCTCACAGACACGACCTCACAACCATCATTGATCATCTGTCCGTCTTAGCTCCGGTTACACCATCTAAAAAGAGTAATCAACAAGAGGTGAGTTTCACAAGCCCAGTGAGGGGTGAGAAGGCAAGCACACACATCTAATCATGATGCAATCACATGCTTATACAGAAGCCATACCAAAATTCTCTATATGCCTAATCCACATGATCCATTTAGCTTTATTATATCCATTCTAGTTACTAACTCTCCATAAATGGGTATAAGTGCTATAAGCAACGTAGGTGGTATCCCCTTTCCCAGTACGTCGGGCCTTAGGGATATAAGCTAGTTGCAATAGCCAGTCCCAGAAAGAACCTTGGTCCCCCAGCTAACCCCTAAATAGTAACCCTTGACAGCTATAGTCCAAAATCTGATACTGTCATCGGTCTCCCATGCTGTTCGACAGCTATGTGTACAATACATCGTACTATGCTATGCCCTCTTAGGATACAGTATGTCATATCCAGGCGTAGTAGTCCTCCATGACCTACTACCAAGTGGGATTAGTCAATACCTTACCCCCTTTTGACAAGGGGTTATAGCAATGGGATGTGAATCCTAATCATGTGCAATCTACTTGCATCCATAGCATCCAATCATACATCTGTGGCCACAAATATAAAATTGACCTCTGAACCCACAATACCAGAATTCACACCTCAGTCACACCATGCCCCATACTATCAATATTACAACCATTACCACACAACTATAGTACTACACATCTACAAAACCTCTGTCACATCAATCTCGGTAAAATCATGCCACATGTGTAATATATATATATATATATATATTTTATACAGAATAAGTCCAAAACATGGGTTCCATCACATTACATATGAGCATGCAAAAACATAAAAATATAGAAACACTCCATAAAATAAAACAAACACCCACTCACCTTAATACCGAAAATCTGATGTCCTTTCACTGAATTCCCATCATCGCGTATCCTCGCCAGATATTTTAGGTTCCTATTTTAATATTTTCACATTTATAATTAGTTTAATTATTTATTGGCTAAGGATAGCTTTACTTCCCTAAGATCATGTTGAATTCTCTCACCAGAATCCAACCCAACTGTAGGGCAGAGGTACTGATCTTGGATCAATATCTTCCCCCCAACAACTGACCTAATTGCCCAACTCAGCTTCTTAACCTTGTGTAGGACACTTATTTTATCCATACATTTATTAATCCCTTTATCTTCCTAACAGGACTAATATTTAGCAACTTGGTCACCTGATACCAACTGAAATGGCTAGTAGTTTCCATAGTCCCATTGATTTTACTAAATGGGGTTTCCCCTCACAGCCAGGGCCCACACAGACATCCCACAATTCATCTTTCCTACCCAAGATATTTTCCCCCTTATCCTGAGTCCCTTGATTCACTTTTATACCCCATACACACTCGGAATAATTGGAACCTTACACACACTGCCGGGGAATTCAGCCAGAATTCTGGGCCTTTACTAGTAGTAATGCCTGGGAAAAATGGATTGGCCGGTTTTACTTGTAGGCCAGGTTATCTTGACGACAGATTTCGCCTTCCCTTAGGAAGAATTCTGCTGGGCAGATTTCTTAGATCCTGGGCTTCCAATTCCTTCCTACAACATCTTCTAAGCATGTTAAACATGGGTAGAGGGTCTATTTGGTCAATTGTAGTCCAATTCACCCGACTCTCTATGTGGGTAAACTGTTCCCAATAGGATTTCTTGGAATCAACTAGGATTCTTGCCTAGCTTAGCAGACAGAGACTTGTCTCACTAAACTCTCCACCCCTACGTGTCCATTTAGGTGAATTAAAATTTATGAAACTCCTACCTAGTTCCAATTTAGTTTTCATTAAAGGGCACAAGGTTAATTGGGTTCCAATTTTCCCAATTTTCTGCCTGGGTGACCTATCTAAAACTTCTACCTTTTTCTGGATAAAATTGAGGTTATGTAGAACTTTACCCCACCTCCAATTAATGTCCATATGGTTCAATTGAAAAAAGCCCCATGCCGTAGGGTTCCTGGGATAATTACACATCTAATTGGGTCCAGTTCTAGGTCCCAAAATTAGGGCTTTTGCTATGGGGAGCTGAATTGAGTTCCCACAGCCAATTCTCCACTACCAATTTTACCCTACACTATTCCTACCCTACTGGCCGAATTCTACCTCTACTGAATTCATAGGGTAGGTCAGGGTAAATTACCTCTTCTTGGTTTCTAGGACTTGCAAGTGTAGTAGGGAGACTCTGGGGCAGTTGTGCAGCTCACCAACATCTCCCCAGTTGTAGCAAAGTCACTGGCAGCCTTCCACTTCATTTTGGCAGCAAGTAGATAAGGGCAACAACAACATTTGAGCTCAGGTACAGCCTTGGCAGCAGGTGGGCAGCACCCTTCCTCCGCTCTTCTTCTTCTTTCCTTCCTTCTTCTTTTCCTTCTTTCTTCCTCTTCTTTCCTTCTCTGTTTCCATCGGAGTTTATAGTAAATGGGGTGAACAGTAGCTCCCCCAATTCATATATATTCACCAAAAATAGACCTTAGGGTCTATTTGGCTGAAAACCCTTAAAATAATCTAATTAATTTATAACTTTAAAATTTAATTACACTATAGACCCTATTGCCCATTAAGGTAAATAAAGAATTATAATCCTCAAATATACCCTTACACATTGTGCAAGTGTGCAGAGTCATGCTGCAAAGGGGTGGGCCCCACAGAAGAAAAACCAAATTTCTTGCATTCTGCCACCCAAACCGGCTGGATGGTTTGCACTTGAGTGGCCTACCGGATCTCCCATCTATGATCTAGCAGTTGCCCTACTTCTTGGTCTTATAAGTCTAATCAATGTGGGGCTGATCCCACCTCTCTTCTGACCATTTGGGCTCCTTCCCTGGGCTAGTGAGTCAGTGTAGACACCCAATTTTGTCACCCTCCTCTAGCTATGATGAAATGTGGATCTTGGACATGACTTCTGACTTCCGATCAACAGAGATGATGGACTAAGCAAACCCAAAAATATTCAACTACTTAAAAACCCTAGAAACCCCACACGAGAGAGAAGAGGATCCAATTTTGACTTTCTATATACGAAGGAATCTGGTCAAGATGACCATACAGATGGATAGTACTTGAAAATACGATTCCGAAAATATATGGCACGTCAAAATTGAACCTTAAGATCTCCTTAATCGTCCTCAAAAAATCATATTTTCCCGTACGCATGCTGCGCACACTGGCAAGCTTATTGGAAACCTAAAAAAATCTCCCACCTACCCAAATACCCCAAATTCATCCCCTACTTGAAAACCCTGGAAACCTCACATGGGAAAGAAAAGGGTCCAATTTTGATTTTTTATACACAAAGGAATATGGTCAAGATGACCATTCAGATGGATAGTGCCCAAAAATACAATTATGACGATATATGGCACGTCAAAATCAGACCGTCAGATCTCCCGTGATCGTTGCCAAAAAAATCTATGATCATGTGCGTGCTATGTGCGCTGGCCAGCCGGCTAGCTCGCTTGCATGCTACGCGTGCTGGGCAACAGGCCAACCCGCACGCATGCTATATGCTAGCTGCTGCCTAGCACATGCTTACTGCTGCCTAGCACATGCTTACTGCCCATGCCTACTACGGAGCCAGCCTTGCCCGCACGCATGCTACATGTGTTGGCCAGTAGGCCAGCCCACACAGCCTCGTATGCTCACCCCTGCATGGCCTAGCCTCCTCCCCCTCACGACCCTTCCTACGGGCCCACTAGCTATAGCCCACGCCTGTGCTTGCTACTGCCCAGCCCATGCCCTTGCTGCTGCATGTGCCCATATGCATGCTGCCCCGTGTGCTATGTGCTGCACACGCATGCTGCCCCATATGCCATGTGCCACACTCCAATGCCACTTCCCAAGTGCCATGTGCCACACACCAATGCCACTGCCCTCCACCTATGCCACTGCCCACGTGCCATGTGCCGCACACCCATGCCATTGCTCGCACACCTTGTACACATTACTTGCCCTCCCGTACTGGCCTTACCCTATGAACTTTGGCCCAATCTTGTGCACCGTTGTCAGTGGTCGGGATTGGTATTCCATTGGCCCGGTGGGTGAAGAGATTTCCTCTCCACCTACTTGAGACCAAAAACCTACTTTTTGGCTAAGAATTCTGTCACCCAAAAAACCCCTTTCACCTATTGGATAAAAGCTCTCTTCACCCATTTTAGTCCAAGAACCCCTTTACCCATTGGATAAAAGCCCTCTTCACCCTCTTTAGTCAAAAAACCCTCTTTTGTCCGTTGATTAAAAATTCTCCCTCCTCCCCATTGGCTCTAAAATCCTATAAATACCCCCCTCCTTTGGATTTTAGACACCAAACACCCCCACCTCACTCCATAGTAGTGAAGCCCTCTCTCTTCCTCCCCTCCCCCTTTTGATTTTCTTCGTGTCTTCGGAGCGATCTTTGTTAAGATCTGAAATCTTGTTCAGATCTTCGAAGTGTTCTTTGAGATTTTGAAGATCTTCAATCCAAGTTTTTAGCCCAATCCAATTTTGCCAAAAATAGTATGTTCTTAGCCTCCCCCCTTTGAGTGTTGTTGGTTTTTACCAGAAATAGAAATCCCTCCCCCTTGAGGTTCTTTGGGTCTACGAAGAGATCTTTGTCAAGATCCAAAGTTCTGTTCAGATCTTCAAAGTGTTCTTTGGGGCTTTGGGGATCTTCAATCAATTTTTAGGTCAATTCATTTCTTTCAAAAAATATCCATTCTTAGTGGAAGTCCTATCCAAGTGCCCCTAGAATCTTTCCAGAAATAGCCATTCCCAGCGGAAGCTCTGCCGAAGTGCCACCTTAGCCTAGCCGTCCCCTAGCTTATCCCCAGTAGAAGCTCTGTCGGAGTGCCACCTCAGCCTAGACCTCCCCTAGCCCATTCCTAGAGGAAGCTCTGTCGGAGTGCCACCTTAGCCTAGCCGTCCCCTAGCCTATCCCCATTGGAAGCTCTGCCGGAGTACCACCTCATCCTAAGCCCAAAAATAGCCTTCCCTAGATGAAGCTCTGTCTAAATCCAAATCTAGAAATAGCCTTCACTAGCTGAAGCTTTGTCCGAATCCAAATCCAAAAATGGTCTTCCCTAGCCGAAGCTTTGTCCGAATCCAAATCCGAAAGTTGTTGTTCCTAGTCGAAACCCTGTCCGAATATCATCACAATCAACATCCCTCAAGAAAGAAAATTGGAGGTTAAGACCATCTTTCCCTAAGCCAGGAGAATCCAAAAGACAGTCAGAGTCGGTACTAATCAGGGGCCCACCCCTCTTGACTCTAAACAGGGTTAAATTCAGGTACAGTTTCTCAACCAACTTGTTATCATGTAGACTTTACATAGACCTTGTTTTAGTGTATATAGTAGTTTAAATTCAGTCAATGTATATATGTGTGATAACTTAGCCATGCATATGGAATAGTAATAATTATAAAAAATGTTCGTTCTTAAGCATCTAGTAGGAAGACCGGTCGAACCAAGTAGATTGGGTGTCTAATACCTTCCCAATTCTACAACCTGATACTTACCGTAAATCTTTGGATCAGACCAAATTTCAGGCCCTTTTCTCAGGATTTGGGCCCACCCTCGGGTCTTAAGCCCATAATCCTAGGTGGCAACTCCAAATCCCCATTTGCATGATCCCGATCCCCGTATTGGAATATCATCAAACCCCCATCTCAAATGTTAAATTTTACACTCTTGTGAAATAGGCCTCCATGTATCACCGAGCGGTGATACGATGGTGTGGGGCCCTCAGGGTAAGCACACACAACACACACCCCTCCCTCACATGAAAGAGAAAGAGAGGAGAGAGGACGGAATCGACATGAGTCCATTTTCTGGCCGCTACCCTCACAGTCAGCTAAACTCTCTCTTGCTACTGTACAACATAGATCCATAGCAGAGCAACCTACTTCTTGATGTTAGTTAAGCTATACCCTGGCTCAGCTACTTCAAATTTCAGGGTGTTACAGAAACCGTTGATATAACTACGAAATTTGATCGAGAAGGATAAGGTGATTCCTTTTCCAACTGGGTTTCAAATTTTTTTAGTTTTTCATTCAATTGATTGAAAGAGATAAAGAAAAGATATAATAAACTATTTAGGGTACTACTAATAGAGTTTAAAGTAGGTTCAATATGAAAAGTATGGACATATCTATCTTTGATCGAAGAAGCACAAGGAAAATTTAGAGGATTCATTATCACTGCTGATTCTACTTTTAAAGGTGTCTAAAATCGTCTCTATCTTACAGATCGAGATGGTGGTTTATCAAATTCATAATTGGTTGAATAATATCATCTACATAAGGTAGGATTTACCTTATGTTTAATAGCCTTAGCTGCTTTAGCTTTTAGGCGATGATCAATTATTAGTCGAAAAACATAGTTAATTTTATTTCTTAATGAATTAGTACTTCTTGTATTTTGTATAAATTTAGGATAGATTTTTACGCAAAATTCATCCCAAGGTGGAGGTAACTTTAGAAGAATTGTGTTAACCAATGATTAGAATTGGTTGAGTCCAATAACTGGTAATAATGCATGTAGGCTTTCAAAAATTCTTCAAAAGAATTCATGTCATATAATTTTAATTTTGCTAAATTAAAATTTATATCTTCTAGGTAGGTATCTGTGGGTCGGATACCACAAAATTTAGCTTCTATGAATTTAGAAAATTTAACTAAAATATCTTCAAAACTATTAAAATTAGCAATAAACTCTGATTTTTTTGTCTTTTTCTTTATCGATTTCTTGACATTAGATTGTTATATTAGTTGTGTGTAATTGCCTTAGCAGAATCCGATGTTAGTTAGTATCAGAGCATAGTTGCAGAGACTGTGGCTCCTTTTGCCAAGCCTTCTGTTAGATAGCTAAGAGGATCATCTGATCTTTGAATTAGGACTATTGATTAATGCAGACTACAGTCGATCTATAGTAGATCATCTCATCTATCTACTAAGGTACATCATCCATTGTTAGCCTTCGGCTTGTGGATGACAATAAATAATTGTCTGTGTATTAATTAAAAATATTATGGTTTTAATTTCTATCTATTTAGGTATTAAGTATATACGTTTAATAGTTCTTGTAAGTTTAATTCTTAAGTGTGTCAGTGCTTAAATTCAAGATGATATAAAATAGGGGGGGAGAGTTTTCTTTCATTATTATCTTCCTTTCTTTTGTAAAACAAAGCCCATATTTCTCTATTGAATCTATGTTTTTGCTCTTTTAGCTACAAGGCTGCTGTAGTAGTATGCATAAAGGTTGGGCTCAACCTGCTATGTGGCTGAATTTTGGATCACAGATCTTGTGTTTCATTGTATCTGAAATCAAAATAGCAAAGGCCATTGCAACCACAGCTAGGAGCCTTTCATTGGTTTTTATTTTTCTTGATCTAAACATGGGAATGATAAATTTGTTTTAATTGAGGCTTAGAAATAAATATGCTAACAATGTGTATATTTTTGGTCAATTCTTGATTTAGCATATATGCTTTTGTAGGCCTACTGTCAGAATGCACAAATTAGGCCTATTGTCAAAATGCACTAATATGCACATATTTTATGCCTATTGTCAGAATGCACTAAAAATGCACCCAGTTATATTAAACAAATTATTCCTCTTTTTGTGAACTAAATAATTAACAAAGTAGATTACCAAAACCTTATTACCGACATTGTTGTCCTTAATGTATAGTATAGCAAACATAAGTACAAAAAACAATATTTTGTTTACCTACATGGCTGCCCTTATTATGGAATCAAAAAATTAGGAAATAATATCAAGCAAGCATTAAAGATAGACTTAAAAGGAAAAGGAAAAAAAAGGAGAAACTTATTAAGTAGTTTCCTTACTAATATTAATTCAAAATTCTGTCCCACAATTAGAATTTCTTTTTCCATATTTAACGCCTTTATATATATTTCCACGTTTCATATTATAACTATATTTCTTTTTTGTTTTCCCCACGAAACTCTACTTCCTATTATTAGGAATGTTAGTTAATATAGATCGGACTGGGTTCCGACCCAATTCCTTCATTGGTCACCCACTTGGGGTAATCATAGACCCACTAGGATTGGGAACCCTAGCTATCCAATTCTCTATAAATAAGAGGGTTTTTGCCACAAAGCCAATTAGGATTTTGACCTAATCTCTAAAGCTCTCTCTCTCCCTATTCTCTTTTGTCTCTCCCAATTGAGAGTTTGTATGTCTCCAAGGATCTCTATTGCAATTCTTGGATTTGGAGGGTGGAATATTGCCTAGTGAGATCACCGTAACCTTTCGTTCATCGCTATTAATGTGGATCGATGCATGGTGCAACCCAATCCATTCCACTGTGAGAAAATATGAGGTAATCCTCGATACCCATTTACTTTCCATTTAGCATTGGTATCAGAGCTACGGTTCATAGTTTTGTTATGCATCCTTGCGCATCGGCTGCGAGTGTGCGTCATTGATCCTTGGATTCATCACTTGTGCTTTGTGCGCAGAGCAGTGGTTGTTGCCACTGATTCTAGATATCCCACATGCATTTTATTGTGTTGCTCCTAGCCATGTGGTATGCTACACACAGTTACTTTTTTTCCTGGGCCTGTGCCGTTCACCGATGCTACAAGTAATGTGCTACAGCCGACACTGGGTACGGAAGTCAATGGAGCCGATTGGGTGAATTGGTAGAAGTCTTCTTAAAGAAGACAAATTCTTTTTCATTATTTCAAAAAAAAAAAAGAGAAGTTTTAAATACTGGTTATAAACAATACCCATAAAACGAATTTGTTATTTGAGAGTTGCTTCTTTTCTCTTGTTAGTGAATGATTGCATCATCATTGATGCAATGCAATCAAGATTTATAATATTAAATCCATAACGTAATCTTACCCGTAAGAAAAAGGGACTTCTTTCCACTCGGTCCATGTGCTACAATTTTGTGCAGCCCGCGGCTAATAGCTACAGGTTACGTATCCTTTTTTTTTTTTCTTAGCCACGGGCAGTATGCCTCATGGATAGACTGTTTTGATCGGCTGTTGTTTTATGTTACTTGGTATTTGGATCGATAAGTATTGAAAAGTTTAAACCCTAATTGTGATTAGGGTTTATTTGTTTAACCCTACCCAAGGGTTTATTTTGTATAATGTAATTTTAGATTTGGGTTTGTGTAACCCTACCTAAAATTATGTTTCTGCCCTTAATGACTTAGGTCAAAGGGGAGGGTACTTTATATGATTAATTTATTGTTGTTGATATGATGATGAATATTTATGTTATTTTCTTTACATTATTGGTTCTATTAGCATGACTCGAACATGCGTTCATTGCGTTATTAGGCCAGACATATGATTGCTTTGAAATGTGTTTTAGCATGTATATGTATATGTATTGACAAATCAACATACCCTCCCATGGAGGTTTTTTGACTTGGGACTCACTCCACTTGTTGGGATGCGTGGTTGATCTCCATCTACGGACCCATGGATATTTATTTATTTGGGTTGAAGATCATGATTGGTATTTAATTTAAGTAGACATGTTCATGTATGTACGTTAGAGGTAGTCCTCGTGCATGATGTAAAATGCGATGCTCCCTATTCAGTAGATTGATGTAGTAGGACTTTTCAAAGATGTAATTATTTTTGGGATAATTTAATTACTTTTTTCAGAAGCCTTGTAAAGGGAAAGCAGCTCACACTGCATATCATACACTTGTACTAGCTCGACATGCCACTTTAAGTACCAATTGGGTGCCTATATGGGATCCATGCGTACCCATTTGTATCGCGCAATTTTATGGATTGGAGATATATAATTCTCCTTATATTTGTTCGAAATCGATGAAAATTATATATCCCTGACCCACACATGTGAGATTTGATTATGAGTTTAGCGAAATTTTTTGTCTCACCGTGTGTAGTAAGGAACCATTAATTTTAATTAGGATTTTTGGAACAAATTCTTAATGTGTACCGAAAGTTTACCTTTCATATTTTTGTGTGTAGTGATATGGCCACTAATTATGTTGTTGCGGACCTCACCAAGGGTGACAAATTGACTGGACCCAACTATGACATGTGGCATTGAAAGATTCAATATTTGCTCAATGAGCAAAACTATCTTGAGTATTTGACCAATGTTATGGACAAACCCATTGAGGGTACCACTGCTCAGCACTATCGTGATATGAAAGCCTATAATCAGTGGGTGAATAAAGATCGCAGTATGCGCTTTATTATGTTAAGCTATGCATGATGAGTTGATTGGTGATTATGAGAAACACACCACAACTAAGTCCAGGTGGGACCAATTGAACATTGACTTCAGAGATACATCTATTATAAGGTTAAGGGGTATGACCTTGAAGTTTGAGATGTATAAGATGGATCCTAAGCACACTATGCCTGAACACTTAGGGTGGTCAAGGTCTTGATTCAGAAGCTGAAAGATGCTGGGACCACTCTTATTGATGAGTAGCAGGTTCAAGCTGTCATTAGGACACTACCCAATTCTTTGATCCCCATAAAGCTCATTCTCACATGCAATGATAGAATTAAAAATTTTACTAATGTTGCACAACATGTGAAAATTGAGACGGAGCACCAAGAGGCAAACTGTGTAACTGTCCTAGTCGCCCGGGGAGGTAAGCACAAGGTCAAGTGCAAAAGACAAGGCAACCCAAGAAATCAGGGTATGGCTTAGAACCAGAAGCCAAAAGAAGGGAAGCCTGCCAAGCGCAAAAGAGGCAAGCATGGTGGAAAGAAAGATTTATCTAAGGTCAAATGCTACAACTGCCAGAAAATGGGGCACTTTGCTCATGATTGAACTGAGCCGAAGCAGGTACCATTTCTATCCCACTCTCCTTGTACATATGTTTGTACCTATGTTTTGGTTGCCTATACACAGTCTGATTGGATTGTGGATACAGAAGCAACAAAATATATAACGCGGGATCGAGGGGGTTTTGTAGATTATCGTAGAATTTCAGTTGGATCCCAGAACATGTTCATAGGGAACAGTACTAGTGAAGTAGTTTAAGGAGTTGGTACTTATCAACTCAAAATGCGTACTGGATGCACCTTGCTTCTTCACGATGTATTTTATGCACTGGATATTCAGTATAATCTATTTTCAGTTTCTACATTATTACCTTTAGGATATTCATTCCATATTGATGGTTGTACTTTAGAGTTTTATTTGAGCGATATATTTGTTGGACGTGGATCCTTACTTGATGGATTTTTTAAATTAGATTTAATTGATTCTGCTTTATCGGTTTCTTATACAGTTAATACATGTGATAATTCTGAATCTATTACATGGCATGCTAGATTGGGATATATAGGGCTAGACAGGATGACTAGGTTAGCTAGAAAAGGCCTTTTAGGGCCACTCGCTAAAGTCAACCTCCCTGTGTGCAAGCCTTGTCTAGTAGGTAAGGCTCATCGGAAGTCTTTTGGAATGGCAGTCTGAGCTACATAGCCTCTAAAACTTGTCCACTCAGATATTTATGGACCTATGAAGGTAAAAGCACACCATAGCACTTCTTATTTTTTCATATTTATTAATGATTATTCGCGAAACGGTTATGTGTATCTGATTGCACATCGCTACGAGGCATTAGATTGCTTCAAACGCTTCGTAGCAGAGGTTGAGAATCAATCAAGTAAGAGTTTAAAAACTCTGCGCACTGATCAAGGCCATGAATATCTATCCTACCAGTTTAAAGAATTGTGTGAGGAGAAGGGGATTCACAGGCAGTCAACCATTTCTCGCACTCCGCAGCAAAATGGCGTAGTAGAGAGGAGAAATAGGATACTATTAGATATGGTTAGGTCGATGATGGCGCAAGCCAACCTCTCGATATCTTTCTAGGGGGATGCTCTTCTAACGGCTGTTCAAGAGGTCATTTGGCTGAGGAGGCTCCTACAGTTCTTTGGCATTTTCGCTTATTCAGGAGATGCAGTGCTTGTACACTGTGATAATACAGCAGCTTTGGCATTCGCTAAGGACCCCAAGTTTCATGGGAAAGCTAAACACATAGACATCAGATATCACTACATTCGAGAAATCATTGTGCAAGGGGAAGTTGTATCGAAGCAGATCTCCACAAGTAGCATGGTGGCTAATCCACTGACTAAGCCTATTGCTCAGGACATTTTCCTTACTCATGTTAAGAATCTGGGACTTAGACATGGATGATTTGTATTTTGAGTTTTGACATTTTCTTTAGACATTATTGTTATCAGCATTTGATTTATTTATGAGACATAATTCTTTAAAGTGATTTATGTGTGTACACAATTTATTTTGTAAATATATCACTAGGGTTAAATCGACCCAATCACACGGGTGATTCACCTTGGTACTTAAGGATAGCGAGCAAGATGAACAGACAACTTTTTAGCTATGTGGCGCATTAGTTAGAGTTAAGATGAGATATTTCTATGGTCGAACACAAAGATCCCACATTTCAGTGTAGGCTACTTATAGCCGAGTGTGAGAACTCAGGTAGACGCCATAGGGGTGGCTGGGATGATTTACTCAGGTTAGGCGCTTGAAAGTGCACTGAACCCAGACTCATATGGTGTTCTTTTTATTTTATGAGTGGCATTATCACCTTAGTGGGAGTTGCACCATAGCATACATTTCATACTATATGTACTTTATTACAACCATTTGTGAGAGTGACTGAATGGATTCCTTCTTCATCACTGTGTGAGCCATTTGGATCAAACTTAGTTGATACTATAGATACCCTCTACCTGAGACCATGTCATGAATAGGATGCCCAATGACGTTACTTTGACGTGCTCCTTAGGATCATAGATGATGTGGTCCAGAGGGACACGATTGAGAAAGCGGTTGGGAATAGTCGGATTGACATATGGGCTTATGGAAAACTATTCAAAATTGCACCATTGTTTTGTGGCTAATTGCCAAAAACTTGTCGTATTTATATTTTGACGTATTCATAAGCACATTACATGTTTTAAGGTCAGCACTGCTCATCATGAGGGTTTGAGAGTGCTAGACTTAGTGTAATTGGATTGTTTAGGGTACCCCAAATTATTTGTTAATGATGTGCTATGTTGGTTAGATGGAAGCTTGATATAATACTCTTACATTTATATTATCTCGTTAGGTCGCACGCTCCATTTCTTGTATGATGAGACACTTATGGTAGAGAGACTTCTAGAATGGACAATTGAGTATATCCGCCCTGTGTGGGCGAGTGGGAGATGTTAATTAATATGGGTCAGACTGGGTTTTGACCCAGTTCCTTCGTGAGTCGCCCACTTGGGATAATCATAGACCCACTAGGATTGGGAACCCTAGCTAGCCAATTCTTTATAAATAAGAGGGTTTTGACCACAAAGCCAATTAGGGTTTTGACCTAATCTCTAAAGCTCTCTCCCCCTATTCTTTTATGTCTCTTTCAATTGAGAATGTGTCTCTAAGGATCTCCATTGCAATCCTTGGATTTGGAGGGTGGAATATTGCCTAGCGAAATTGTTGTAACCTTTCATTCGTCGTTGTTCGTGCGAATCGACGTGTAGTGCAACCCGATCCATTCCACTGCGAGGAAAGCTATACAGAGGTAATCCCCAATACCCATTTACTTTCCGTTTAACAAGGAATAATCTAATACATTAAAACATAAAAAAATATATTATGACACTTGCTACTTCCTAACCATATTTTGATTAAGACTTCTTCCTAATCCAATTTCATATATTAAATATTCTCCAAACTAGTTGCTTTAAAAGGATGAACAACTCTCTTGAGGAAGAAATCATTTAAAAACATTGGAAATGAAATTTATAACATTTAAATTTACATGAGTTGTAGGATATTAGGAAGATAATTTTAGATTGTAAGGAAAAAAGTTAAAATAGGATGAACCTGCAATTTTTGTCCACATAAAACCGATAGTATTTTTGTGCGGTGAGTAAAAGACTTGAGTTAGTAGCAAGAAATAGTCCCAGCAGTGAGAGTGAGCAAAACCCAATCTATAGAGAGAGATATCGTAGAGGCAGCAGATTGAATCAGTTATTTGCAGGTGATCATCATGGCTCGCCTAGCAGCAGCAGGAGCAGGAGGTCTGAATGGATTCTTTGAGACCTCCTCCTCACCCATCAGATTAATTAACATCTTTCAGTGCCCCAGAAACACTCTCATCATCATCATCAGAAGAAGAAACACAATTATTGGATTTTCTGGCAACGGAGGAGACGGAACGCAATTTTCGAGAAGGCTTGCATTACAAGCCGCCGCTGCCGCTGCCGTTGATCTTTCATTGTCTTCCGGCGGTGCTCGGCAGCTCGGTCTTGCCGAGGATAATGGCTTGTGGCTCGATGGTCCCTTACCAATACCACCAGTATACAACAGTGAGATCGATCGATCGACTTGCTATTTTTTTTTCCCCCCTCAAAACTCCCTTTATTAATTAGCTACTTTTTCCTTTTATATTATATTATATTATATATATAAATGTATAAATAATGTATGTGTTGAATCTGATGATGATGTTGTGCATACCAAACCAAATTATATAACCCTGTTTGCATTAGGGATTGCAAATGAAGAAACTGGGAGCCGTTCTTTTCTGAAGAAGGGAGTTTACATTGCAAACATTGGGCCCAAAGGAAGTGCCTACAGGTTAAGGAAATACGCCTTTGATCTGATGGGTTTAGGGGATTTGATTGGGCAAGATGCTTGGAATTATTTGAGGAGGTACCTCCGACTCAAATCAACATTCATGTACTATGACTTCGATACTGTTATCTCTGCAGCGCCAACCAATGACCAGAAACCCCTCACCAATCTAGCCAATAGATTGTTTGATAGTGTGGAGAAGGTAATAATTTCTTTAGTTGATCAACATCTCACCATTCACTGCACCCAATTAATTTTTGTCTTCGTTGTTAACAGCTTGAAGATGCTGTGAAGATGCAGAGTCTTCCCCGGACAGAATCATGTTATAAAGACACCACAGCTATACTTCAAGAGGTTTATGAATCAGATTATTGCCAAATCTACAAAGAATTGCATGTTTTTTTAACTCCCCCCCTCAAATACCCTCCATCCACAATCATTGAGTTTTCAGAGTACCACCCAACTGATTACACACAAGCATGTATTGACTGCCTTCTACCACAGCAGGGTTGTTAGAACCCATCAGCCGATCCACATGTAAGACATCAGCTGCGGCATATGGGTAATCAGGAATCATGATTGTATCTTTTTTTTTTTTTTCGGTCTTGGCAGGTACAAAGTTCTATGGAGTCAGAAGCACTGAAATGGAAGTCTTCTCCTTATGGCATGGGCTTCCTCAAGCAGGAGAACTGAGGCTGGAAAAATGTGGAACTAAGAACAGACTGCAAGAAGATACTAGATTTGCTGCATCAATAATCATCCATGGATCATTTTGTAATGTTGCTGGTCTTGAGGTTTCAGATCATGTACTATTAACGACATGTCCGACAAACTGTTTCTAGGAGGCTCACTCCCTAGCAAGTTGTCTTATTTGTTTATATTGGAGGCAAGTTTGGATAGGATCTAGACTGGAATGGTTACAATCAGATAATCCATTGTTTTAATGGTTAGAATCAGGTAATCTATTTGTTCCAGATGTCCTATTAGTGTGAGTTAATTACTGCCTTTTTGCAATATACATATTTTATTAAGAATTTTTAGAAACGCAAGCAACACCCCGCCCCGCACACATGCTTAGCCAGATGTTGAATAAGTCCAACCCAAAAGCTTACACTATTAGGTGGAGAGCATCAACAGGTATATGAAGATTATTCAAAAGTACCAAACTTTTTTGGTGTTTGATAATTCTAAAGTTGTAATTTATATTTTCTTGGTGAACTAAAATGTTGCATTAAGAAAATATGGGCTGGGAAGTAAATGTAATAATATAAGACAGTTCAGTTCTAGCCTTATAGGCCAACCAATGAGCAATTAAAACATCTTGATGACATTGTTTTTTCATACTAAAATTACCCGGATCCCAGACCATATATCTTATCCATAAAAACTGAAAATCTCACATGGCCAATGCTTTGGTAAAGCATAGAAAGTGGAAATCGTTCCTTTGTAGTCAGTCCAGACGGTGATGTCTATGGTGCCTAATCGCCTTGTTGGAATTATAGGCTTAATTAATTATTCAGATTGATTAAATAGGTAAGAATCAAATTACATAATCGATTCTGTCCACTCTTCAGTCTAGGGATATGCTGAAGCAATCCATTGTGGTTTAAGGTTTGGGTTCAGAACAATATTATATATACTAGGTTTTGTGTCCCTACAGCTATTATTCACTGTCCTTCACTTTGTCACATAAGTGAGAAATCAAGGAGGTCTGAGGGGCTATAAAAGATCTATAACCAAGAGAAGGGAATTGCATCATTTCGTCTTCAACATACTAGGTGCAAGGTACACATCGATTCCCCATTCGAAATCGTATTCTAGTTGTTTGTACGAGAACCGATTAGGGTCCATTGTAAACAGTCTAACAAGTGGTACCAGAACAACCCATACAGAACTAGAATCGATTGGTAGAATTTCTATGTTTTATTGATCGTTCAAACCTCTAGGTGAATAAACTATTGAATGATCAATTTATTCTTGTCGATCCTTTCACGTTTTGGTTTGTTACGAGATTTGATCAACCTAAAGCTTTTGATCTCTTTTGGATATTTATTATATATAAAAAAAAAAAAAGGCTGCAAGCATGCTCGTGTCCAAGGCAACAGGCATACCCCACAACCTTAATGTGACCTAACAGCTTCTCACACAGCCTAGAGCAAAACCCTCACCACCTAGAGGCTAGCACCCGAGGCAAGTCCTCACAGTTGTGCCAAGTTGCGGCCCTCGCAACTGTGTAACTTCATTTATTGGGAGACTTAAGAGCAAGTTGGATTAACCACCTTCTTTCACAAGTCTTGATACGTCCTAGAAAACGAGCATATTATATATCTATATATATTATACAGTTGGAGTCGCCACCTAGGGTTATGGGCCTAGGATCCGGTGGTGGGCCCGATTCTTGAGAAAATGGCCCAAAATTTGGTTTGGTCCAGAGATTTAGGGTAAGTGTCAAGTTACAGAGTTGGGAAGGTGTTAAGCACCCAATCTGCCTGGTTCAACCGATCTTCTTGCTAGATGCTTGAGAACAAATATTTTCCACAATTATTACTATTCCACATGTGTGACTAAGTTATCACACACACATATATATATATATACATATATTAATTGGATTCAAAGTACTATATACACTAAAACAAGGCATGTATAAAGTCTACATTATGACAAGGTGGTTGAGAAATTATACCTGAACTTAACCCTTGTTTCGGGTTAATAGGGGTGGGCCCCTGACTAGTACCGATTCGGATTGTCTTCGTGTTCTCCTGGCTCAGAGGAAGATGGTCTTGACCTCCAACTTTCTTCCTTGAGAGATGCTGATTGTGATGGTATTTGGACAAAGTTCCGGCTAGGAACAATTGCTTTCAAATTTGGATTCGCACAGAGCTTCGGCTAGGGAAGGCTATTTCCGGATTTGGATTCGGACAGAGCTTTGGCTAGGGAAGGTTATTTCCGGGCATGGGATGAGTTGGCACTCTGGCAGAGCTTCTACTGGGAAAGGCTATTTCTGGATTTAGGATGAGGTGGCACTCTGGTAGAGCTTCCGCTAGGGATAGGCTAAGGGAGGGCTAGGCTGAGGTGGCACTTCGGCAGAGCTTCTGCTGGGAATGGCTATTTCTGAAAAGATTCCAGAGACACTCAGACAGGGGTTCGGCTAGGAACGACTATTTCTGAAAAGAAACAGGCTAACCTAAAAATAGATTGAAGAACTCCAAAGTCCTAAAGAACACTTTGAAGATCCGAACAGAGTTTCAGATCTTAACAAAGATCTCTTTGTAGACCCGAAGAACCTCAAAAAAGGGGGCGTTTCTATCTCAGGAATGCTCAAGAACACTCAAGAACACTTAAGGGAGGTGGCTCAAGAACATACTGTTTTTTACTAAAAACTGGATCTAACTAAGAATTTGGATTGAAAATATTCAATATCTCAAAGAACACTTCGAAAATCTGAATGAGTTTTCGGATCTTGACGAAGATCGCTCCGAAGATCAGAAAAAAATCAAGAGGGGGAGGGGAGGAAAATTTTACTATAAAAGAAGGAGGATTCTGGTGTCTTGGTCTGTTTTTTCTAAGGGAGGGGGTATTTATAGTTTTTTTCGGCCAAATAGGAAAAGGGAAATCCCTTTATCTAGTGGACAAAAGGGGAGCTCTTACCTAAATTGAGGGGATAGGATTTTTGTCCAATGGATAAAAGGGGGAGTTGAAGGCAAGAATGGGTGGGGAGGACTTTTGTCCAATGGGTAAAAGGGGGTTTTCGAAAAAAGGGGAGGAGAGAAATTTTAGCCCAAAAAAGGCAGTTTTCAAAAAAGCAGGAGAAGAGAGAAATTTTACCTGCAAAAGTAGTTTTCAAAAAAGTGAGAGGAGAGAGAAACACCAATCCCATCCGCTGACAGAGGCGTATAGGACTAGGACGAAGTGCCCGAGGTATGGTTAGTTTAGGCAGGTAGTGCAGGTGATGTCACGGGTGCACGACAAATGACGCACGGGTAATAGCTGAGGTGGTGCGGGCATGGGCAGCGGGCACGTGCATGCATGGGTGTGTGGGCAACATGCGCAAGGTGCAGGCAAGGTGTACGCGGCCGTGTAGTAGGGGCACGCATGCTGTGAGGTGGGGGTGAGCAGCGTGAGGCGAGGGCACGTATGGTGTGCGACAGGGGCATGCAGGCTGTGCAGCGGGGGTGGGCAACAAGCAGCAGGGGAGCGCAAGCTGTGCGGTGGGGGCACATAGCATACGACAAGGGCATGTAGGCCAGGCTGAGCTGGATGGCCTGGCCTGGCATGCTGACTTGGTTGTTTGGCTGGCTGGTCTGTGTGCGCGACATGCACGTGGAAAAAATGTGATTTTTCAAGGAAGATTATGGGCAATCCGATGGTCCCATTTTTGCGTATCATATATCTTCGGAATCGTATTTCTGAGCACTATCCATCTATATGGTCATCTTGAATAGATTCCTTCGTATATAAAAATCCAAAATTGGACCCCCTTCCCTCCTGCGTGAGGGTTTCTAGGGTTTCATGCCTGGGAGTATTTCCATCAGTATCTCTGTTGCTCGGATGTCAGAAGTCACGTCCAAAATCCATATTTCATCATAGCCATGGGAGGGTGAAAAAATTGGGTGTCTATAGAATGCCATTGGGTGTCTATAGAATGCCCCTTTTTGGCCGAGGCCTATGCTAATGGCTAAAGACAAAAAAAAGAACGACCACATTTTGTCACCCAGAGCATGTATTGCCTTCATCTTGCTCAGTTATGATGGAGTTGAAAAATGCAATAGATAATATCTCCTAACTACTTTGAAGTTGAGGACTTACCTAAGGCTGCCAATTGTAGAAAGGAATTCGCTGCTCTTCTAATCCTACAAAACAATTTAGTACTTTGATCTTTGATTTTCCTTAGCTGGGCTTCACATGTGCCAGTTTAGGGAATTTTGGTCTTCAAGCTGTGTCCTTTGACCCAATCTGGACTATCTGGGACCGAAGATTATAAGAGAGGTATTCGCTGCTTTTCCAATCCTGTAATAAGTAAAACACTTGATTCTTTGATTTTCCTTAGCTGGGCTTCACATGTGCCAGTTCAGGGAATTTTGGTCTCCAGGCTAGTTCTTTTGAACCTATCTGGACCATATGGTCTTCCAGGTGGGCTAGGCTATCTGGCCTTGTCAATTACATGATAGAAACTCAAGGCTTTTTCCACCCTGTAAAAGACAATAACAGTTGATTTGGATTTTTATTTGAATTTTGAATTTTGATACTTGATTTGGAATCTTTTAATTCTTGCTTTTGATTTGGAATTTTGTTCATTGATTTAGTTTGAATTTTGATGTTTGATTTGGAATCTTTTAATTCTTTGGTTCTTCTTTGAATTGAATTTGGACTTCTGAATTGGAATCCCAAATTAATATATATATATATATATATTATTTTTTTTTAAATGGGCCCTCTCCCCTGTTCATTCTTCATTTTATCTTTTCTAAGTGAAGTGAGTTCCTGGAACTCTCTGGTTTTTCTTGGAATTTTCCTTCCTGTTTTTAGAGTTTTTCACCTTGTTCTCAAAGTTCTTGAAGATCTTCATGTTTTTCTTGAAAGAGGAGTTATTTGAAGAATTTGATATTTTTGTGGGCTTTTTTGCAAATTGGAAAACTTTCTAGGGCTTCTTGTAATTTAAGAAAGTTTCTGGGGCTTCTTGCAATTTCTAAAAATATGGCTGAAAAGAAGGAAAGGAAGACTCTGAGAGAGGTCCAGCTCAAGAGTTACAATAGTCCTCACAGGGATGAGGGCTTGGCCGACTGGTATTCCGGGCAGACTCTTCACAACAGCCAGAATCACAGCCAGAATCACATCTACAACTCTATATGGGGTTCCTGGGTAAATCTTTACATTTCATTCATTATTTTGATCATCTTTTATTCCTATTTTGTTGTTCTCTCTTTTTTTTTTATTGTATTAGTTTTGCTTTTTGTTGTTTTTTTTTTATGTATTATTATTATTATTTTTTGCATTATTTATTTCCATTAGCATGAGGGGAAGGAACCACCTACCTTGGCCTCCTATGGCCATCCGAACATGGTTTAGTCCTGGCATAGGATGCTCCCTCACAGGGTGAAGGAGATGGTTGATGATACCTATATGTGTTAGCTGGCCCTTGTAGAGACCCGAAAATTTAATCCGGCATTGGTGGGGGCCCTGATGGAGCGGTGGTGGTCGAGTACTCACACTTTCCACCTTCTTGTTGGCGAGATCACCATTACGCCTATGTGCTTCTATGCCTTGACAAGAATTCCATTTGGGGGTAGATCCATGACCCTACCCGTAGGATTTTTGACTGCTAGGGAGTTTACAGATCTGACCGGTATCACCATTAAAGCAAGCCAGACATGCATCCGCCTAGGGGAGATTAGTGCCCGATGGTGGAAAGTCGGCTTGGGGGAGAACCCAGGCAACATGTCTCAGATAGCACGTTCCTTTCTGCTATTTGTCGTGGGTTAGTGCCTCTTCAGTGACCTTCGAGGGGGAGTAGATATTTGGTTGGTGTACTTCCTCAAAGATCTTTGCATAGTAGATTCCTGGGATTGGGGCGGGGCCGTCTATGCATGTCTCCTGCGGTCCCTGGATCTATTGTCCTATGGAGATAGGGGCCTCAAGGGGGCAGGCTACATTATCCAAGTAACTTTCCTTCTCATATCTATTTTATTTTAGTCATTTGGTCTGCACTTTCTTACTTTGATTTCTTGAAACAACCCTAGTGTTTTGAGCACTTGGGAACCATAGCCCCTAAACTGAGGGATCCTGAGACATTCTTCTTCCCCCTGGCCACAAAGTGGGGAGATAACCAGGTGGTCCGGGCCGGACGCCATCCTCCAGGGACCACTGCTTGTTCTCTTTTGAACGATATCACTAAGGTATGCCATGTCTGACGCTGAAATTCTATTTTTCTGATGTTGTTCTTACCCTTCCTTAGTTGTGCAGGTTACTTGGAGACCATTCCATGACCTTGTGTTTCTGGATTCTGAGAGAGTCGCCTTGGCTCATCAATTGTTTGAGAATCGAGTCCTTTTCTAGGGCATGTGGGGCCATGTTTGGTAGTTAGGAGAGAGAGTAGTACCCCAGTGGTTAGACATCGATCCACGTCCTTCTCCCGGTCTTCCTCCACCCACTATGCATTGTCCAAAGATTGTCCCTACAGATGAGATGAAGTACTTGGCTAATGGATTATAGGACTCCTTTCTTGATCCGGATAGGGACTACGGAGCCTTCCTGGAGGAGGAGACAGTGTACACTCCTCTTGGTCCCAATGGTCCAGTGGTATGTTGCCCTTTCTTGAGTATTTCCTGCAGATTCTTCCTTGTTTTGGTCTCAACTGATGTTCTTTCAGGGGAGAGTGAGATATGTAGATCCTTCTACTGTTCGATTGCATGCCAGTGTTACCGATCCTTCACAAACAGGGCCCTCTACTAGTGCCAGCAGGTCTCTCAAGGTTGCCAACGTCCCCTTTCATGGCTTCCCTGCCTGGGCCTATCCCAATGCAGCCAACCCCAATCTCCCTTATCTTTTGGAGCTGAACACAGATGTAGACGCTTCCCTTAGGCTACCTATTCCTTATGATTATGTGAGTATCTGATCATTTTCCAATTAACTGTTGACTTCCTTTAGCTGATATGCTCTTTCTCAGGTGTCCCTGGAGGTCTATGCTAAGATTAAGAGGATGCACTATGGCCTGTGCGAGGTGATAGTTGCCAAGGATCGGGAGATTGCCCAGTAGGGTGCACTGATTGAGGACCTAACCCAAAGGCTGGAGCAAGTTGGAGTAACATCTGTTGATTCCCCGGTGTTTCATGAGGATGGTTCAGAGTACGGTTCAGAGGATGGCTTCTGACCCATAGAGATTTGTTCTTGTATTTTTTGCAAACGCAAACACATGGATATTTTCTTTCTTTCTTCTTTTTCCCTCCCCGTATTTGTTCATTATTTTATTTCAGTATCTCTATGAAAACTTACTTTTGGCACAAAGAAAATCTTTCTTCCCCCTTTTTTTTGTTTTTTGTTTTTTGTTCGCTTGCAATGCTTAGGCACAATCAATTCCATAACTCAAGTCATAATTAGAATAAGTAGGATAACATGAAAATCCAAATACTTCCTCATTCCATTACCAAGTGAATTACATGAAAAGGGGGACCACTTTCCTACCACAGATGGGATAGATGAATAACAAGGTGGGGAGACAATTCTTGTGGTGGGTGAAAGTTAACTAACTCTTCTGGGTCCGTCTCCTCGAGCCCGTATTGTCGGCTAATGTACATAGGCAAATAAAATGACGTGTGAGTCAATCCCATTAATTTGACATAGTTGTGGCCACCTCCATGCGATATCCTGCATAGTCCTTTCTAGCAGGTACTTTTCCCAATCAGTGATAAGGTTGAATTCTGGAACTTCTCTCTTATCCCAATAACAAAAAACTCCGAGTGGGCTTCCCCTTAATGGTGTGGTGAGATTTAATTTCTCGAGGGGCCAAATCTGAAAAATAGCAGGACTCCCTTGATAATGATCTAGTCTGAATCTATGGCCATAGCTCATGTCATTAAATCCCTTGAACATTTCTGCAAGAACCGTAGGGACGATGTAACCTCCCTTCTTCACTGTTTTACTTCCTTAATCAGAACAGATGGTGCACCATGCCTAGAAGTGTGGAGAACATAATGAGCTATCATGCAAAGTAAATAAGCATCCAAGGATAGCTACTGATGGATTCCTCCCATTAGTAGATACTGGATGAAGATCTGAGCCACCTTCAAAATTTTGATCTTCCCATACCTGAAAAATTGCTTTACTTCTTCTTCTTTCCATCCGAAGAAATCCTGAATTTCCTCTATGCAATCTTTCTTCAAAGAGGGTTGGAAAAAACTGCCTTTGGGTGGAGATATCATACAAACCCAAAACTCGTCAAGAGTTGGGAAAATCTCAACTAATCCAAACCGAAATACATGTAGATTGGCATCCCAATGTTGAGGCACCTGTCGGAGTAATTGGTGATGTAGCTTCACACATCCAAATTGGCCAAGAAATGACAAATTCATGGACTCCAGCAATCCTGGTGCCCTCATATTTATGTCTAAGGTCCATTTCCTCAACGTCTTATCCAATGAGCCAATGAATTTTCTTGAAACCAATACAAACAGTGAGATATGATGATTTATCAAAGCATTACTCATTAGCTAATGATTCAAACAAGCCTTTACCGCTGTTGCATCAAGCTCTTCTTTTTTTCTTTTGACTTTGACTTATTAATGATAGAGAATAAACTGGCCTTGATAAACTGGTGCCGGGTGGCGATTTTCTTTTAGGGGATAGAATCCCAGATAAGAATGGACGGACCATAGGTGAATGATAGATATCTAATGGCCTTACATGCCAAATGGCGATTCTTGAGGGATAGAATCCTAGATAAGAAGTGACGGACCAATGGAGGGATGACAAATACCTAATGGCCTTTCATGCCAAATGGCGATTCTTGAGGGACCCAAACTATGATGATC
Source organism: Macadamia integrifolia (assembly GCF_013358625.1). NCBI lineage: Eukaryota > Viridiplantae > Streptophyta > Magnoliopsida > Proteales > Proteaceae > Macadamia > Macadamia integrifolia. The sequence continues at coordinate 2,241,695 of NC_056560.1, read as the reverse complement.
TTTTAAGATACCTTGATTATTAATTTAGGAACTAGTTTATTGCCTTGAGATGGTTGAGACCGCACTTGCACATATCAAGTTGCCTACGTATCCCTCGAAAGGAATCAGGTCCGACGTAATTCAGGCTATTCACCCTTTCAGACATAATATTTCTTAAGTTGATCCATGTTGACTAGTTTGAGTATTTCTTCGCTGTTGTGGTCTATGAGCTTCATAGCCTTACCTAGTAGAATTTATTTCACAGTGAATGGGCCTCTCCAGTTGGGCTTGAATTTTCCTCTTGGGTCATGAATTGGGGCTCTTTATTCCCGAAGAACAAGTTCACCCACCTCTATGTGATGGGGCTTAACATTCTTGTTGAAGGCCCAGACCATTCTCAGTTTATATTTCTTCAGATTATCCATAGCTTTCATACGCCTTTCGTTGAGAAAGTTAAGTTCATCATGTCTGGACTTCACCCATTCTCCTTCAGGTAGCTGACTATCAAGGAGTACCCCTAGGGATGGTACCAGGATTTTCACGGGTAGAACTACCTCAACCCCATATACCAAAGAGAAAGGGGTTACCCCCGTCGAGGATCGTACAGAAGTCCAGTATGCGCATGAGGCCAGTGGTAACTTATCAGCCCAATCCTTGTGTGTTTCTACCATTTTCTGTAGGATGAATTTGATGTTCTTGTTAGCTGTTTCTACTGCCCCATTGGTCTGCGCCTGTAAGTGGTAGAGCGATGCCTTCTAATACCGAACTTTGTGCAAATTTTATCGGTCTTACCCCAAAAGTGGGATCCCTGATCTGATATCAAATTTTGAGGTACTCCATATCGGGAAATGATATTTTATTGGATGAACTTGGCAACCTTAGCAGATGTGAGGATTGCATAGGACTGAGCTTCTACACACTTAGTGAAATAATCAATAGCTACCATGATGAACTCATGGCCATTGGATGCTTTAGGGTTGACTTTTCCAATGATATTGATGTCCCAAGTGAAGAATGGCCAAGGTGAACTGAGTGAATGCAGCTCGTTTGGCGGGATATGTATGATGTTAGCAAATATTTGACACTTATGGCATTTTCTGATAAAGTCCACGCAATCTGCTTCCATTGTGTTCCAGTAATATCCTAGCCTGAGGATCTTCTTAGATAACATCTTGGCATCCATGTGGGGTCCACAAAGACCTTGATGAATTTCTTCCATGATAGTTGTAGCTTGTTCCTCATCTACACACAACTGTATTCCGTCATAGGGTCTCTTGTATAACAAATCCTCTTAGAGAATAAACTGGGTGGCATATTTCCTCAGAAACTTCTTCTCTCTGTCAGTTGCTTCAATTGGGTACTTCCTTTCCCTGATGAAATCCACTATGTGAGTGAACCAAGACCAAAATCCATAGTGAGAGAGTTTACAGAATTTTGATAAATGGGCCTACTTCTTTGTTCTACCAAATATGGTCAGACTCTAGCCATAGGATTGCACTCTACTATAGAAGCTAGGGTTGCAAGGGCATCAGCAAACCTGTTGTTATCCCTCTAGAAGTATTCGAATGAGATCTTCTCAAAGTGTTCAATCACCTTTTCCAGATGTTCTTGATATGGCCTCAACTTTTCATCTCTAGTTTTCCACTTTTCTTGTGTCTGAAAAATGACAATGGATGAATCTCCTTAAACCTTGATCCTTTTCACCCCAATGGTTAAAGCAGTTTCGAGCCCCAAAGCACAGGCTTCATATTCGGCAATATTAATATAGGGGAAGTCGAGGCGACATGATGAAGGTAAATAAAGGCCATCAGGAGTGACTAGCAATATTCCCATGCCACATCCCTTCTGATTGGCTGCTCCATCAAAGAATAGCTGCAATTCATTAACTGTATCTTCTTCCTCCACCGCTACGATTCCTTCATTGGGAAAGACATCATCCAAGGATCTTCCATCTTATATGGGGTGAGCAGCCAAATGATCAGCTATGGCCTACCCCTTGATAGATTTTTGAGTAATATAGGTGATGTCAAACTTTGATAGCAAAAGTAACCAATGAGCCATCCTGCCTATTAAGGCCGATTTCTCAAAGAGATATTTGATAGGATCCATCTTTGAGATCAAATGCACTGGATAGGAAAACATGTAGTGTCGCAACCTTTTAGTTGTCCAAATCAAAGTAGTACAAGTTCTTTCCAAATATGTGTACCGGGTCTTATATTCCAGAAACTTCTTGTTGAGGTAATATATGGCATGCTTTGCCCCCTTTTCTATTTCCTTCTGTGCTAGTAAAGAGCCTATGGAATATTCTCCCACAGACAGATACAATAGAAGTGGTTCTCCTTCCACTGGCGGTGTCAATACTGGTTGGTTCATAAGGTACTCCTTGATCTTGTCAAAGTCTTGTTGGCATTGGTCATTCCATTCCGTGGGCTGATCCTTCTTCAACAGCTTAAAAACTGGTTCGCAGATTGTAGTCAACTGAGCTATAAATCTGCTAATAAATTGGATGTGACCTAGAAATCCTCGTATTTGATTCTCAGTCCAAGGTATGGGTATTTCTTGAATTGGCTTGATTTTGATAGGGTCAATTTCAATGCCTCTTTCACTCACCAAGAAGCCTAACAACTTTTCCATCGTTGCCCTGAACACACACTTCTACGAGTTCAACTTCAGCTAATACTTTTCGATTCTTTCGAAGAATTGCCTTAGTGCAGGAATATACCCCTGCCAATATTTTGACTTTACTATCATGTCATCCACATAGACTTCCACATCTTTGTTCATCATGTCATGCTATATGGCCGTGGCTGCTCTTTGATAAGTTACCCCGGCGTTCTTCACTCCAAAAGGTATCACCTTGTAACAATAGGATCCCCACGGAGTGGTAAAGGCTGTTTTCTCATGATCCTCTGGGTGCATACTTATTTGGTTGTATCCCGAGAACCCATCTATGAATGATAACGAAACATAGCCCGCTATATTATCTACCAATACATCAATGTGGGGTAATGGGAAGTCATCTTTAGGGCTCACTTTGTTAAGATCTCGGAAGTCCACGCACATCCGTACCTTCCCATCTTTCTTTGGTACTGGTACAATATTGGCCAACCAATGGGGGTACTTCACCACCGGTAGGAAACCTGCATTCCATTGCTTCACAAATTCTTCTCTAATCTTTTCACTCCATTCTGGCCGCATTCTTCGGAGCTTTTGTTTTACCGGCTTTGCCCCAAGATAAGTCGGCAATCAATGCTGCACGATGTTGGGGTCAATACCAAGCACATCCTCGTAAAACCAAGCAAAGACCTCGGTGAATTCCTTCAGAAGATTAATCATCCGCTCTACTTCTTTTTCATCAAGGGTAGTGCCGATTTTTACCTCTCGAAGGCATTGGTTGGTTCCTAGATTAATAACCTGAGTATCCTCATAGATGGGTTGGGCTTTCTTTGGTTTACATTGTTTTATTAATTCTTGATTTTATTAAGATCATCATTGGAAAAAGGAGGCAAGTCATACTCGGAATCAGAAATTTCATTCATGAAAGGAGTAACAGACTCGACATACAAGGACTCTGGACTCTTCTCAAGAGGGGAGGTTGACACTGAATTATAAACAATGGACTCGACTACAGACTTGATAACTGGCTTGATGCTTTCGCCAGGGGTAATCAGGCTGGTTGACTCAATAGCATGAGCAAACTCGTTTTCTCCAATGCTTGTCCAGTTCAGAAGTGGTTCAGTGGCCTGATGGATGAGGAGATGTAACAAAGGGCCTTCTTCTTCTTCTGAGAAAGTTTCTACTATTTCTTCAGGGTCACAATAGTTCCTCTGGATAGGTGCCCGCTTCTTTATGAATACCTGCTAATCAATCTCGTGCTCTCAGAAGCCAAACTTTCTGAGGGGTGAAGATCGGTGGAGACTGCTCAATCCTTTTTCTATAAAGACCATCTTTTCGAGCCTACTAAGGGATGCCATCCCATTTCCTCAGTCACATCTTTTACCACCTTCACGAGCCTTCCCGTTGCAGTTGGTTCAGGCACAGTACATAGAAACCATCATCGTCTGTGCTCTCCTCTGTTTTGCATACGTGCTTCTTCCTCCAAAAGGATGGGGTTTGATCTCATGCAACTCTCGGGCCCTTGGCTCTATAAGAGGGATCAAATGAAGCCTTTCACATCAAGGGAAAGTGGTAGACTCCAGGTGAGTCTTATCTTCTTTTCCCATTCCATTTTTAGGAGGACTCGAGGACTTGGCAATTCTTTAGATTGGATTAGTGTTGTGGGGTTATTAGAGGTGAACCCATGTTCAATCATTGCAACTCCTATTATCCCAGTAATGCAGCTGTCTTGGTCACCTTCATTGACTAGCATTTTTTGTTGTTCCACTTCATGAGTCACCCAGTTGAACTGGTCTTAAAAGAACACTTCAAATCCTTGCTGCATTTTTTTCTGTGGTTTCATCAAACCATAGCTCCACATTTCCATAAAAGGGAAAATCCTCTCCTTTTTTTTACAAAATTTTTATTGAGAGTAGGGTAGTACGAGACAGAGATCTTCCTAGTCATCCTCAGCACTTTTTATACTTTTGTGGTCGGTGGAGTGTACCCAAGACCATTCTTCCCTTTGTTCACTACCAAACTAGGCTGCTTTGGAATTCCTTGATGATATTTTCCCAGCCCCATGCTAGGAAAGTACTGCATATTCTTCATCATTTGATTCACTAGCGAACTCCAGATGGCTTCATAGTTAGCTGGGATTTTCTCCTTTGGAACTTCTTTGGCAATGGCTGCGCAAGTGGTGTCTAATTCAAAACCACTCAGTTGCACCTCCTGGTCTTGTTCTTCTCCATTTTCAATGTTGGTCAAAGTGTAAACCACTTCAGGATCTCCGGCCACTAAGATCACCTTCCCCTCATGAATGAACTTTATTTTTTTATGGAGACTAGAGGACACAACCTTTGTAGGATGCAACCAAGGCCTCCCCAAGAGCATGTTAAAAGCTGCCGGTATATCGATGACTTGGAAATCAACATCAAACTTCACTGGGCCAATCTTTACAGCAAGGGTAATGATGCCAAGGATCTTCCTCTTGGTATTATCGTATGCCTTTTGGTTTGGGTGGTTGGCCACATTTCTTCCAAGTTGATGTCGATACTCTTTACTGATCTCAATGGTAGCACATTCAAAGTGGACCTGTTGTCAACAAGAACCTGGGGAACCACTTTGTCAAGGTAATCAATTGTAATGTGGAGAGCCCAATTGTGTTGGGTCTCCTTATGAAGCTTGGAAGCCGAGAATATCAGGGACTGCACTGCATATGTTGCTCCTACTATATATGCGAGGTGTGTCAGATTTATCTCGATCGGCACTTACACATTAGCGAGAGACTTCAAGACTGCTTCACGGTGTGAAGGGGATGCCATCAACAATCTCCAAATGGAGATATTTGCCTGGGACTTCTTGAGTTGAGCCAAGACTAGGTTCTCTGGCTCTTTCTTCATGCTACTAGTTTTGGCCTCATTAGCCTTTGGTTGTTCTACTGCTAGAGCCTTGCCCTTGTAGTCTTTCCCACTTCTAGTTTCCATCACGTTGATTGGTTTTTTCACAAAAATCTCCGTGGGATAACTATCTTCATCATCACTGTTGGTTAGGGTGATTATCCCCACCATAGAATCATTTTTTTCTTCTGATTCTCCTTCCCTGCTTGGGGTGGGAAGTCGAGGACCATAAATATCCATAGCCCAGGCCCGTAGCTTCTTGACTACATTGAAAAGCTATTGGAATGCAATGTCTACCACCTCTGTGATTGTGTCATCTGGTCCTATTTCCTCCAGATCATCCAATTGCATTCGGTAGTAAAGATCACTGACGGTTACTTCCCCTAACATTTATCAAATTCTTCTATCCTTTCCTACATCTTTAATGTAGTGGAGTATACTTCTTTAGGCTACTACCTCAATGTCTCAAGCGCCCGACGTTTCACATCCACCTCAGTATTATAGGAGTACTGCTTGGTGAAGGGTTTCACTACCGTTGCCCAGTTCTGAGTTTGTGATGACTCCAACTATGTGAGCCATCTTAGTGCTGGTCCTGATAGGGTTAACATGAAGGCTTACCCCATCTGATTATCGAAAAGTTGCCACGACTTGGCGATGCTGAGGAAGACTTTGCGATGAACCTTGGGGTCTCCTGACCCATCAAACCTATCAGTCTACCACTTGAATTTTTTGGAATTCTTGCTCCAAAGAAGAAACTTATTTCCTCAGAATCCACTGCTTGGCCTTTTGGGCCTTTTCCCGCTCGAATCATGTTCTCTAACTGCTCTCTAAGTTTCCTTTCCTTCTCCATCTCCGGAGGCTCAAAGCGATCATGTGTTGCAAATTCCTCTTCTTTATCTTCAATCACTACCCTAGGAGGAGGGACCCTAGAATAGGCCCCTCATTGACCATTCAGATGGGTAGGTGACGATAATCTTTGACCAGTTGGTTGGACATGCTCTGGTTCTCCTGAGTCAACTTAGAAAGAATTCCCATGATGACCTGTAGCTCCATTCTGTTCCACATCTCCCATAGTTGGTGCCGGCTCATTCATGGGATCAGCTCTGGGAGGGTTCTAAAGTGTATGAATATTTGAGCTATCCCTCTCTTGACTTCAACCATTTTTGTTTGCATCTCCACGGGACGGACCCAGACCCAGACCCAGGCCTATTTGGGTGTTTCCATATTGGGTGGATCCATGCTTACGGGGCTGTAACCACGTGGTAGTAGACAATCTCAAAGAGATGACGGAGGTGAGTCAATCAATTACCTTGATGCATCCAAAGGGACCGCAAAGAATATTTGAGGTGTGAAATTGTGCCTGAACCAAAAGTGGTTTATTTTAGGATTTTTGAATTCCCAACCCCTTGTTCATACATTCACTAAATTAACAAACACTAATTCATCCAAGGTTACTCCGCTAAATGGTAGGGGTGGAGAGGGTGTGATGCCCTTGGTCCACCCAATGTCATAAGCAGGAAGTTCATACAAATGGCTTGTTGAGAATATTCCCATAAGACATTCCATGTAATAAAGTCATGCTTTCCTTGCTCTCTTCTCACTAGGTGTCCTTCCTCCTGATTTTTCTTGGGACTTCTCAGAACTTGACGTTACTGTGATGGGATTGCCCCTGAGTCACGTATCTGGAAATTCTTCTTAAGGAGGAGGGACACCTTTCATCCGAAACCCACTGAGGAAAGCAATTCTTTACATTGGAAATATAACATAGGAAAATTCCTTTTTAAGACTGAAAACAAGTCCTATAGTTAGCTTATGGTGCTCCTAGCTTCTTCATCTATTTTTTACATGATGCGAGCATGTGGTGGGTACAATAGGAACGACAAGGCTTCCTTGATAGGATCTATATATGCAAGGTACATGATCCTTTTGATATACATGTAGGTACAAGATCAAGGGGATGACTTCCATGCCGATAACTTTTGACTACACACGAGGTTAAGCAATTGCCCACGGGGTGGTGGAACCGTGAGTGATTGTGTGCAAAAGTATAATGTAGGGGAACCATCATTCGATTTCAGAATGTTGTAAAGTGCTTGGACCTCCCCTAGGGTGCTGGAACAAATATAGACATCCTCGTCATTTGATGCCTCATTCAATCTTAGAATGTTATAAAGTGCACGGACCTCCTCGAGGGTGCTGGCACAAATATAATATCCTTGCCATTTGATGATACCTTTCATTCTTGTATAGGAAGCGGGTATCATTGGCTCTCAGAGTACTCTCCATGACATGCACTGACCTCCCCGAGGGTGTGGGCATGACAAGGAGTCCCTCGCCAAATGATTTCAGTTAGAGCACGATACATGATGTAGTTAGTGAATACAATTACAAACATGAGGTTAGCCAAAGATGTTTTCAAACAAATGTGGTGGAAAATGTTCTTGCATTTATAGGTAGCATCTAGTATCGAAAGCTTGACATTTATCCTCAGTGGAGTAACCACTGTTAGGGTCGCGACCGAAGAAATGGACGATGCATCTCCCCCCGTCCTCTCTCCTTTGTCTTTCTTCACTTTTATGTGAGGGGAGGGGTTCGTGTCGTGGTGTGCTTTGCTTGCGAGCCCCGCACCACCGTATCGCCACTTGGAGAGTTGAGGCTTATTTTGTAGGAGTGTAAAATTCATCATTTAAGACATGGATTTGATGATTGTCCAATTCAGGGATTGGGATCATACAAATGGGGTTTGGAGTCGCCACCTAGGGTTATAGGCCTAGGACCCGGGGGTGGGCTCAATTCCTGAGAAAAGAGCCTAAAATTTGGTCTGGTCTAGAGATTCAGGGTAAGTGTCAGGTTACAGAGTTAGGAAGGTGTTAAGCACCCAATCTACCCAGTTCAACTGGTCTTCTTGCTAGATGCTTGAGAATGAATATTTTTCATAATTATTACTATTTCACATGTATGGCTAAGTTATCACACATATATACATTAATTGGATTCAAACTACTATATACACTAAAAAATGCATGTATAAAGTCTACATTATGATGAGGTGGTTGAGAAATTATACCTGAACTTAACCCCTATTTTGGGTCAATAGGGGTGGACCCCTGACTAGTACCGGTTCAGACTATCTTTCATGTTCTCTTGGATCAAGGGAAGAAGGTATTGACCTCCAACTTTCTTTCTTCAGAGATGCTGATTATGATGGTATTTGGACAGAGTTCCAGCTAGGAATGGTTGCTTTTAGTTTTAGATTTGGACAGAGCTTCTACAAGGGAAGGCTATTTCTGGAATTGGATTCGAATAGAGCTTCAGCTAGGGAAGGCTATTTTCGGGCTTGGGATGAGGTGGCACTCTGGTAGAGCTTCAGCTAGGAAAAGCTATTTTTGGATTTAAGATTAGGTGGCACCCCGACAGAGCTTCCGCTGGGGATAGGCTAAGAGAGGGCTAGGCTAAGGTGGCACTTTCGTTAGAGCTTTCGCTTGGAATGGCTATTTTTGAAAAGATTCCAGGGACACTCGGATAGGGATTCGGCTAGGAACAACTATTTCTAAAAAGATATGGGCTAACCTAAAAATGGATTGAAGAACTCTAAAGTCCTGAAGAACACTTTGAAGATCCAAACAGAGTTTTAGATCTTAACAAAGATATCTTTGTAGACCCAAAGAACCTAAAAAAAGTGGGGGGGGTTTTTATCTCAAGAACGCTCAAGAACACTCAAGGGAGGTGGCTCAAGAACATATTGTTTTTGACTAAAAACTTGATCTAACTAAGAATTTGGATTGAAAATTGATGAGCATATTTATGTGTGAAATCTAGGGTAATAAAACATGCATTTTATATATTTAGAAAGGAGCTACCTTGGGTTTTACTCTCTTTTTGTAGGTTTTGTATTTTAAAGACTTTAAGCATTATCGGGCTTCATATCTCTCCAACAACAGCTACTTAGTGCAGTTGGTGAGCTATGGTGTGTAAAATTCCCTTGTTCACCAGGATGTCTCAAGTTCGAATCTCATGGTTGTCTTTTTTGGAGAATTTTATTGAAGATTTTCTACTTTTCACTCACTTGAAGCACTAAGGGCATGGAGGGGATTTTCACATCAAATTAGAAGCAAGGAAAATCGTGGGAAGGGTTTCTTGAGCAAGAAGAGAAAAAAAAAAAGGAAAGAAAAAAAAAAGGGGAGAAATAAATCTTGTCCAAATCTTCTCTCTCCTCCACATCATCACCAAAAGATTGTCCAAATCACACAAAGCAAGAAGAAAAATCATCCCTTGGAGGGAGAAAA